>NC_134268.1:16274346-16389346 GCF_031893055.1 Leptodactylus fuscus
CCTAATAATAGACTAACAATTGCTATCTGGTTTTGATTAGTTAATTTCCTTCTTGATTTCTGAATGTTGAAGCTTTTTTATTACTTTTTTTTTTGGATGCAATTGTAGTTTTTGTCATTGCCATGTTTTGGTGCATTAGTATTTCATTTATACTCATTTTTACTATAATGCACTAGCTTATATCTATACTAGCCTCTGCCGGCAACTTCATCTACGTGTTGTTGGCATCGATGACCCGCCTATATTCAGCAAATTGCTTCTGTCGATGGTTTGCCTGCTACGGCATTTCAGCAGCTCTCAAGCTGTCCTGCTGCTGAACTTGTTCCTCACACTGTGCCTGTGATTGTTTCGGCATCTTGGCAGCTCGATGGGACGCCATATAAGGGGTGTTGTTGGCATTGTTGATCCATCTGCTCCGACGTTTCAGCAGCTCTTAAGCTGGCCTGCCGCTAAACTTGTTCCTCACACCATGCCTGTGATTGTTCCGGCATTTCAGCAGGTCACTGTGATGCCATATAATGAGCGTGTTGTTGATGTCGATGATCCCCCTCAGCTCCGTGACTTCTGGCTACCTTTATAGCTGTTTTAGAATTTTGCAACAAATTAGATTTTATTTTTCCCGACATGTTTAAAAGTAGCAAACTGCCAATTTGGATTAAAGGTGTTTTCCCATTGAGTGTATCAGCACTGCCTGGAACAGATCAGATAATATGCAGATGCATGTACACAATGGACTCAGGGTTATTTGTGTGTTTGCATAGAGAGATAACACACCTGATATCAGAACCTGACATAAGCTGCTGCAGGAGCAATGTAATATAGTATGTGAACATAAATTTATAACAGTCATGAAGCCGTGTCATTTACCGGGATAAAAAGTAGCCGATGTGTTAAACGGGTTACAATCTATCTATGTGCCAAATTTCATCTAAATCTGTTCAGCCATTTTTGCATGATTGAGGAACAAATGCACAAACATCCAAACTTTCCATGTATAATATTAGTAGGATGTGACTACATTACTAGCACATGGACAGTTTCCGGCCATACTAGGTGTTGACTTCTCTCACATACTGTAACTGATGAGATCCAGTGCGGGCGCCTTTAGCCTTAACATGAATGTCAGGATGTATTGATCGCAGCATTTACTTGGTTCAACATTGAGGTTCCTGTGATTTCTGTCATTAGATCGGGGTTGTGGTTATGCCCTATAGCCTTCACCCTGCTCCTGATCACAAGGGGTTGGCATGATGCCAGGGTTCAGAGGTTGGCTATGATGGTATAACCTACAAAGGGTCGGGTTATCAAAGAGTTACTGGTCAAAACCAATTTGTGTGGGGAGCAATCACGGCCCCTGCACACATAACTATAGGAGGACACTCATTTACTTATGGGCACCCATCCACCATTGATCTGGTGTCTCTTGTGACTACCTTTAGCTTCTGACTACCTCTAAGTCCCTGTAGTAGTCCCAGTATATAATGAAAGGGGGCTGAAGCAGATGTCATATGATGGATCAGGAAGGGTCTCACATGGCATATGGGTCTACTGACCAGACCTTCGCCGCTACCAGTCCAATGTTCCATCCATGTGGTGCAATTCCAAAGGCTAATCCATTCTGTGGCTGAGATCTTGTTGAGTGCAGACCCTTGTGAGAATTGGGCAGTCTCTGTGGGTGCCATGGGGCCGCCGTTCTCCCTGTACTAGGAGTTTGTTCCTGCCGTGTTGGATGGCTGAAGTTGATCCTGGCTGCTGAGCAACTGGTGCTATCCTTTGTTGTGCCAAGCATCATCTACCTGCAACGTCTTGTCCTGTGTATGAACCGGCCATGGAGCTATTGGTGTATCCACAGTACAATGGTGGATGACTACTGGGCACTTACTCAGTAACCCTGGATAGTCAGCACATATGTAAGATGTCAGTGAAGGAGCCGGGGGGATTGGAACGAAGCATTAGATGCCCCCTTGGATGGCACCATCAGTCATGTATTTTCCCTTCCCATGTCTATAACCTTCCATTTATCAGTAATGCACCAAGCCTCCAACCTGATCTACGTTTAACAGTATACAGTCCTCTCGTGTGTTCATCACTTTGCACAGTTTGTATCCTCTCCAAAAATCTATATTTTATTATACAATCCCTCCATAACTTTATAGGAAACCAGCGCCCAGTACCGCCCCCTGTAGAGCCCCACTGGTAATGGTGGCCCATTCTGCCTATATACTCTTAATAACCACCCTGAACCAGTAACTTTCCCCAGAGACCCGACTCATTTATCTACCCAGACACCTGTTTATAACCGCGCTTTACTTTCCTATGATGGCTCTATTAATATAAAGTGAAACATATGGATTAATTGGCCCCCCGGGCCCCTCAGGTGTATTGGGGATGGTTATGATGCCACTGAAGTTTCTTGGCTGTCACCCAGCACCAGGAACAGGCTGTGCACCTGGTCTTTCAATTACATGGATATTGACGACTGCTCATTGCGGCTCAGTCTCCTGGGTCGTATCCGCAGAAGGGATGACACTGTAACATGATCAACATGTAATTTATATGTGTAGACAAACATGGCAGCCGGGTCAGAATAGAAGGCTGTGAAATATCGGAGCTGTTTACTGCACTGATTTACTGCACTAAGCCCATTGTGTTACGCTGGTTGTCTTGTCATTGTGAATTACTGTCTGGGCAGGATAGAGGCATCTTAGTGAAAGCTACGTGTAGGGCGAGGTTAAAGCGCAATTTTATGGCATGTTACGCACTGCATCCATGTTTATACTGTAGGGTTTTAAGCCTGGGCATCCGGGGTATATACCATAGGGAAGCAGCCATGGCCATGAGATTGCAGCTCCTTATGTGTACATTCACTGGTATAGGGGTATTATGGCTGCAGTGGGGGCATCATGGCCAGCATTGGGTATTGTAGCTGCAGGGAAATTGTGACAAATAACCCCAGGGAATGAATTTGATCTGTGCTGAGATGACCAAACCCCCTGCCCTGGAAAAAAAAACAAAAACCTGTGTTTTCATCTTCTCGAAACTCCTTACTTAATTATATGAATCAGTGGCTTAACTATAAAAACATACTTACTGATTTTGTGGTCTGGGGAATAAGCCCCACACCCAGGCCTATCACCCCATCCCTGCAGACAGATAGGTTAGGTTATGCTGGTTCTGGTGACACTAACCTATCTATCTGCAGGGCTGGGGTGATATGCTGGTCCTGGTGACAGTAACCTATCTATCTGCAGGGCTGGGGTGATATGCTGGTTCTGGTGGCAGTAACCTATCTATCTGCAGGGCTGGGGTGATATGCTGGTTCTGGTGGCAGTAACCTATCTATCTGCAGGGCTGGGGTGATATGCTGGTTCTGGTGACAGTAACCTATCTATCTGCAGGGCTGGGGTGATATGCTGGGTCTGGTGACACTAACCTATCTATCTGCAGGGCTGGGGTGATATGCTGGGTCTGGTGACACTAACCTATCTATCTGCAGGACTGGGGTGATATGCTGGGTCTGGTGACACTAACCTATCTATCTGCAGGGC
Source organism: Leptodactylus fuscus (assembly GCF_031893055.1). Taxonomy (NCBI): domain Eukaryota; kingdom Metazoa; phylum Chordata; class Amphibia; order Anura; family Leptodactylidae; genus Leptodactylus; species Leptodactylus fuscus. Next base: position 16,277,895 of record NC_134268.1, read on the forward strand.
TGGGGTGATATGCTGGTCCTGGTGACAGTAACCCATCTATCTGCAGGACTGGGGTGATATGCTGGGTCTGGTGACACTAACCTATCTATCTGCAGGGCTGGGGTGATATGCTGGTTCTGGTGGCAGTAACCTATCTATCTGCAGGGCTGGGGTGATATGCTGGTTCTGGTGACAGTAACCTATCTATCTGCAGGGCTGCGGTGATATGCTGGGTCTGGTGACAGTAACCTATCTATCTGCAGGGCTGGGGTGATATGCTGGTTCTGGTGACAGTAACCTATCTATCTGCAGGGCTGCGGTGATATGCTGGGTCTGGTGACAGTAATCTATCTATATGCAGGGCTGGGGTGATATGCTGGTTCTGGTGACACTAACCTATCTATCTGCAGGGCTGGGGTGATATGCTGGTTCTGGTGACAGTAACCTATCTATCTGCAGGGCTGGGGTGATATGCTGGTTCCGGTGACACTAACCTATCTATCTGCAGGGCTGGGGTGATATGCTGGTTCTGGTGACAGTAACCTATCTATCTGCAGGGCTGGGGTGATATGCTGGGTCTGGTGACAGTAACCTATCTATCTGCAGGGCTGGGGTGATATGCTGGTTCTGGTGACAGTAACCTATCTATCTGCAGGGCTGGGGTGATATGCTGGTTCTGGTGACAGTAACCTATCTATCTGCAGGGCTGGGGTGATATGCTGGTTCTGGTGACACTAACCTATCTATCTGCAGGGCTGGGGTGATATACTGGTTCTGGTGACAGTAACCTATCTATCTGCAGGGCTGGGGTGATATGCTGGTTCTGGTGACAGTAACCTATCTATCTGCAGGGCTGGGGTGGTATGCTGGTTCTGGTGACACTAACCTATCTATCTGCAGGGCTGGGGTGATATGCTGGTTCTGGTGACAGTAACCTATCTATCTGCAGGGCTGGGGTGATATGCTGGTTCCGGTGACACTAACCTATCTATCTGCAGGGCTGGGGCGATATGCTGGTTCTGGTGACAGTAACCTATCTATCTGCAGGGCTGGGGTGATATGCTGGGTCTGGTGACAGTAACCTATCTATCTGCAGGGCTGGGGTGATATGCTGGTTCTGGTGACAGTAACCTATCTATCTGCAGGGCTGGGGTGATATGCTGGTTCTGGTGACAGTAACCTATCTATCTGCAGGGCTGGGGTGATATGCTGGTTCTGGTGACACTAACCTATCTATCTGCAGGGCTGGGGTGATATGCTGGTACTGGTGACACTAACCTATCTATCTGCAGGGCTGGGGTGATATGCTGGTTCTGGTGACAGTAACCTATCTATCTGCAGGGCTGGGGTGATATGCTGGTTCTGGTGACACTAACCTATCTATCTGCAGGGCTGGGGTGATATGCTGGTTCTGGTGACAGTAACCTATCTATCTGCAGGGCTGGGGTGATATGCTGGGTCTGGTGACAGTAACCTATCTATCTGCAGGGCTGGGGTGATATGCTGGTTCTGGTGACAGTAACCTATCTATCTGCAAGGCTGGGGTGATATGCTGGTACTGGTGACAGTAACCTATCTATCTGCAGGGCTGGGGCGATATGCTGGTTCTGGTGACAGTAACCTATCTATCTGCAGGGCTGGGGTGGTATGCTGGTTCTGGTGACACTAACCTATCTATCTGCAAGGCTGGGGTGATATGCTGGTACTGGTGACACTAACCTATCTATCTGCAGGGCTGGGGTGATATGCTGGTTCTAGTGACAGTAACCTATCTATCTGCAGGGCTGGGGTGATATGCTGGTTCTGGTGACAGTAACCTATCTATCTGCAGGGCTGGGGTGATGTGTTGGGGTCTGGTGACAGTAACCTATCTATCTGCAGGACTGGGGTGATATGCTGGTTCTGGTGACAGTAACCTATCTATCTGCAGGACTGGGGTGATATGCTGGTTCTAGTGACAGTAACCTATCTATCTGCAGGGCTGGGGTGATATGCTGGTTCTGGTGACAGTAACCTATCTATCTGCAGGGCTGGGTGAATATTTTGAGATCTGGTGACACACTCCCTTTAAGGGCCCCTTCTCATGAGGAGGCTTTAGAAGAGGGTTTCCCTGGTTTCTTTCCCCTGACATTCACATTGTGTTTTTGCATATTAGCAGCTCCAGAGCACGTCTGTGATGTTAGAGTTATTGAAGCGGTCGTACATGTTGTCACTTTTCCTATTCTCTACGTTAGAAAGCTCTTATTTGTATATAGGACACCATCGCCCGTTGATAATCGCCCGCCCCGCATAAGTGATCTCCATGTACTGTAATTATTTTATACAAATGGGAATCAGTAGGAAACATTGAGAAATGAAGCTCAGAACACAGAGAATGTGGCAGAACATGTAAATCCAGACCTCTGGGCAATGCTTTATTGGTAAGTCTCTTTAGCTGCGCTGCATTATTAATGTGCTGCAATACAATCATTTCCATGTTTGGCGGCATTATGTGTGTTATAGGAGGAATATAGAATTTATATTATCAGGATGAAGGATTGCAGAGGAATGAGACAGGGCAGCAAGAGAAATTGCACAGACCCCATAATCCCAAGTGTCACTGCACTGTACCCCAAGTATCAGCGTGTCATTATCCTGTACCCCAAGTATCAGCGTGTCATTATCCTGTACCCCAAGTATCAGCCTGTCATTATCCTGTACCCCAAGTGTCATCCTGTCATTATCCTGTACCCCAAGTGTCAGCCTGTCATTATCCTGTACCCCAAGTATCAGCCTGTCATTATCCTGTACCCCAAGTATCAGCCTGTCATTATCCTGTACCCCAAGTATCAGCCTGTCGTTATCCTGTACCCCAAGTATCAGCCTGTCATTATCCTGTACCCCAAGTATCAGCCTGTCATTATCCTGTACCCCAAGTATCAGCCTGTCATTATCCTGTACCCCAAGTATCAGCCTGTCGTTATCCTGTACCCCAAATATCAGCCTGTCATTATCCTGTACCCCAAGTATCAGCCTGTCATTATCCTGTACCCCAAGTATCAGCCTGTCATTATCTTGTACCCCAAGTATCAGCCTGTCATTATCTTGTACCCCAAGTATCAGCCTGTCATTATCCTGTACCCCAAGTATCAGCCTGTCATTATCCTGTACCCCAAGTATCAGCCTGTCATTATCCTGTACCCCAAGTATCAGCCTGTCATTATCCTGTACCCCAAGTATCAGCCTGTCATTATCCTGTACCCCAAGTGTCAGCCTGTCATTATCTTGTACCCCAAGTGTCAGCCTGTCATTACCCTGTACCCCAAGTATCCACCTGTCATTATCCTGTACCCCAAGTATCAGCCTGTCATTATCCTGTACCCCAAGTGTCAGCCTGTCATTATCCTGTACCCCAAGTGTCAGCCTGTCATTATCTTGTACCCCAAGTGTCAGCCTGTCATTACCCTGTACCCCAAGTATCCACCTGTCATTATCCTGTACCCCAAGTGTCAGCCTGCCATTATCCTGTACCCCAAGTATCAGCCTGTCATTATCCTGTACCCCAAGTATCAGCCTGTCATTATCCTGTACCCCAAGTATCAGCCTGTCCTTATCCTGTACCCCAAGTGTCAGCCTGTCATTATCCTGTACCCCAAGTCACAGCGTGTCATTATCCTGTACCCCAAGTGTCAGCCTGTCATTATCCTGTACCCCAAGTATCAGCCTGTCATTATCCTGTACCCCAAGTATCAGCCTGTCCTTATTCTGTACCCCAAGTATCAGCCTGTCATTATCCTGTACCCCAAGTGTCAGCCTGTCATTATCTTGTACCCCAAGTGTCAGCCTGCCATTATCCTGTACCCCAAGTATCAGCCTGTCATTATCCTGTACCCCAAGTATCAGCCTGTCATTATCCTGTACCCCAAGTATCAGCCTGTCATTATCCTGTACCCCAAGTGTCAGCCTGTCATTATCTTGTACCCCAAGTATCAGCCTGTCATTATCCTGTACCCCAAGTATCCACCTGTCATTATCCTGTACCCCAAGTGTCAGCCTGCCATTATCCTGTACCCCAAGTATCAGCCTGTCATTATCCTGTACCCCAAGTATCAGCCTGTCATTATCCTGTACCCCAAGTATCAGCCTGTCATTATCCTGTACCCCAAGTATCAGCCTGTCATTATCCTGTACCCCAAGTATCAGCCTGTCATTATCTTTTACCCCGAGTATCAGCCTGTCATTATCCTGTACCCCAAGTATCAGCCTGTCATTATCCTGTACCCCAAGTATCAGCCTGTCATTATCCTGTACCCCAAGTGTCAGCCTGTCATTATCCTGTACCCCAAGTATTAGCCTGTCATTATCCTGTACCCCAAGTGTCAGCCTGTCATTATCCTGTACCCCAAGTATCAGCCTGTCATTATCCTGTACCCCAAGTGTCAGCCTGTCATTATCTTGTACCCCAAGTATCAGCCTGTCATTATCCTGTACCCCTAGTGTCAGCCTGTCATTATCCTGTACCCCAAGTATCAGCCTGTCATTATCCTGTACCCCAAGTATCAGCCTGTCATTATCTTTTACCCCGAGTATCAGCCTGTCATTATCCTGTACCCCAAGTATTAGCCTGTCATTATCCTGTACCCCAAGTGTCAGCCTGTCATTATCCTGTACCCCAAGTATCAGCCTGTCATTATCCTGTACCCCAAGTGTCAGCCTGTCATTATCCTGTACCCCAAGTATTAGCCTGTCATTATCCTGTACCCCAAGTGTCAGCCTGTCATTATCCTGTACCCCAAGTATCAGCCTGTCATTATCCTGTACCCCAAGTGTCAGCCTGTCATTATCTTGTACCCCAAGTATCAGCCTGTCATTATCCTGTACCCCTAGTGTCAGCCTGTCATTATCCTGTACCCCAAGTATCAGCCTGTCATTATCCTGTACCCCAAGTATCAGCCTGTCATTATCCTGTACCCCAAGTGTCAGCCTGTCATTATCTTGTACCCCAAGTGTCAGCCTGTCATTACCCTGTACCCCAAGTATCCACCTGTCATTATCCTGTACCCCAAGTGTCAGCCTGCCATTATCCTGTACCCCAAGTATCAGCCTGTCATTATCCTGTACCCCAAGTGTCATCCTGTCATTATCCTGTACCCCAAGTATCAGCCTGTCATTATCCTGTACCCCAAGTGTCAGCCTGTCCTTATCCTGTACCCCAAGTATCAGCCTGTCATTATCCTGTACCCCAAGTATCAGCCTGTCATTATCCTGTACCCCAAGTGTCAGCCTGCCATTATCCTGTACCCCAAGTATCAGCCTGTCATTATCCTGTACCCCAAGTGTCATCCTGTCATTATCCTGTACCCCAAGTATCAGCCTGTCATTATCCTGTACCCCAAGTGTCATCCTGTCATTATCCTGTACCCCAAGTATCAGCCTGTCATTATCCTGTACCCCAAGTGTCAGCCTGTCCTTATCCTGTACCCCAAGTATCAGCCTGTCATTATCCTGTACCCCAAGTGTCAGCCTGCCATTATCCTGTACCCCAAGTGTCAGCCTGTCATTATCCTGTACCCCAAGTCACAGCGTGTCATTGTTATGGTGGATGCCCAGACACAATGACATTCTGTAGACTATGACTTCCCATATAGACTCCTGGACGGGGTATTATACCGTAGGACGTGACTGACATACATATTGCCCTATTATAGAGAGAAATAATAGACTGTTTCAGCTGAGAGAAGGCAGAACATGAATGAGATCCATTTCCCTTGCATTTCGCTGCTCATTAAAACCTTACATTTAGGAAAATAATTACAGTAAGTCCATATCCGTCGCCGTGTCATTAACCAATACGCGGCGTGTACAACGCTATAAATAGCAGCCTGTGCGTTGCGCCGTGTCCTGCGCTGTCACCGCTGTCCCTTTAATAACAGCCTGAAATCTGCATCCCGTATTTATTCTGCAGCTTCGCCTGCGTCCCCCCTCCAGCGCCCTTCGTACCCAGCCTTCCTTTCTCTTCTCATGACTTTCCACACTGAGGCACCGAGCGTGGCTAATAGCAAATTTACACCCACAGGTTTCACAAAGGAAAACATTTGTTCTAGTCTATTCTATGAAAGGAAAGATTTAATCCAAGCGCCCTGGAATGTTGTAGTGAACGTCTCTTCGGGGTCTGCTGTCTAATGCGCTGTCTGCATTCCTTTAGGGGACGTGAGCGGTTTAATGGCCCCCGAGTAAATGTTCCCGAGTCGTTTCCATTGAACTGTGGGATTTATTGTGCATTTATTGCAGCAATGTAAAAACCGCAACTGAAAAGTCAGGGAATCCGAGGTGCTGGAATACTGGAATGTTACAGGGACTTGGGAATTTTTGGAAATTTTAATAGTGCTCAAGTAGAACAGTGGGTCGGCTTTCCTGCACCCGGACAAGGCTCAGAATACTCTGCATGTAAATACATAATAGTAGCTTGCTGTGACCCCTGACACATACCTGGCCCGCAAACCCTGCTTGCACCCCCCTGCTACACCCTAGGCCATACACAGAGACATAGCCCGGCTCTGGAGGTGTCGGCGGTAGGGCTGAGCTGTTCTTGAGATTTCAGGATCGATTTTAAAATCCGATTTCCAATCACTTTCCAGCTGATCCTGATCATGAAATTTGCTCGATCGCCGATCAGGATCCGATCTTTCCCGATCCCGATCGCTCAACCCCAATTGTATATTATATTTACAGTGGGGTTGAGCCGATCTTGAGATTTCAAAATCCGATTTCCGATCATTTTCCAGCCGATCCTGATCGTGAAATTTGCTCGATCACTCGATCATGATCCAATCTTTCCAGATCCCGATCGCTCAACCCTAATTGTATATTATACAGTATATACAGTGGGGTTGAGCCGATCTTGAGATTTCAAAATCCGATTTCCGATCATTTTCCAGCCGATACCGATCATGAAATTTGCTCGATCGCCGATCGGGATCCGAGCTTTCCTGATCCCGATCGCTCAACCCTACTCAGCGTCATGACGTCAGTTTGTCCCAAATGAATGCTGAGGGCCAATAACCGGCCTCAGTGGTCAACCAGGACCTGTGACATCACTCACGAGGCTGTAAAACAGTTTAAGAAGTTTTCCAAGCCTATGACGTTAAAGGGATCCTATCATAAAACCCCTTTTTCTATAAGTAACACGTCGGAATAACCTTAAGAAAGGCTATTTGTCTCCTACCTTTCATTGTCTTCTCTGCGCCGCCATTCTGTAGCAATCCTGGTTCTTATTGGTATGCAAATGAGTTATCTCGCAGCACTGGGGGTGGGCCCCAGAGCTGAAACAGCACTGGGGGCGTCCCCAATGCTGCGAGAGAACTCTCTCCAGCGTCGCCTCCATCTTCGTCCGCAGCGTCTTCTTCCTCCTCTTCTTCCGGTGCAGCTTTCCGACTTCTAGGCCTCGGGCCTTGGGCAGAGCAGACTGTAAACCCCCAAATGTAAAGCACCATGGAATTCATGGTGCTATATAAACAATAATAATAATAATAATACAGTTGAGGCCTTGCTTAATTGGTGACTACTCTAGATCTCAAGCTGTCGTGGAAATCCCGTGGTGTCGTAAAGTCAGGCGACGGGTGTTTCCATCGCAACCACTTTCAAATGACAGACGGATTGGAAAATAACGAAAGGGAAAATACAAGCGGCGTCCAGACATGTCCTTCCCCACAATTTTAATCAAATTTATCAAGAAATCAATTTAGATCTAAAAACACTATAAACCGGTGACCGGTAGTTTCCATAGCAACCAATAGGATTTTAGTAATTACTTGTAACCTGTCAGAAAAAGGACGGTACGGACGATAAACCTACCGGCGCGTTCTGCGTAAATCATACCTGACAACTCTCCCATAGCGTCCGGGGGCTGCCGTTACAATGGGTGACCCCAGACTCCCTGGGGTCTCTGTCTCTGATATACCCACCGATTATCAGAATAAGGGTCCCGAGCCCCCCCATTCCTCTAAGTTGCACAAACACAGTCAAGACGAGTTTTAATGGAGGGGAGGTTGCCCAAGAGTGAAGCGGATCCATTGAAATCCACTAGGATGACAAACTCAGCTCTGCCATGTTTCTATAAGGGTGCGTTCACACGGAGTAACGTGCCGCGTGACCTGGCACGTATACGCCGTGTGAGATTCTGAGCGCCGTATTCGCTCCCATTGATTTCAATGGGAGCCTGGATTGTATACGCCGCGTTATTTTGCTTATACGAGACTAACTCCCATTGAAATCAATGGGAGCGTATACGGCGCTCAAAATCTCACACGGCGTATACGTGCCAGGTCACGCGGCACGTTACTCCGTGTGAATGCACCCTGAGGTTTAATTTTGACCTAAACCAGTGTTGGCCAAGATGTCCCTGACAATGACCATTACCATCATGGCTGCCGTGACTTGTCAGCAAAATTTAGAATACTTGTATTTATATAATACCGCTATACTACAATTGTCTGAAGTTACTTAAAGGGAATGTAGTGAAGTAGAGTGACTATAGTGTTATACATGTGTCCTTGGTATGGGTGTATACAAGTAATGTCAGGGGTGCTGCCATCAACATCAAATATACTGCCATGGCAGCAGTGGCGTAACTAGGAATGGCGGGGCCCCGTGGCGAACTTTTGACATGGGGACCCCCACCCCATCCCAACTGACGATGAAGACCTCGACCGACCCCCTCCTCCGCACTCTATTATGTCCCTTACTGGCCCCTGCACACAGTATTAACCCCAATAGTGGCCCCTACACACACTATTATGTCCCATAGTGGCCCCTGCACACAGTATTAACCCCAATAGTGTCCCCTGCACACAGTATTATACCCCATAGTGGCCCCTACACACACTATTATGTCCCATAGTCGCCCCTGCACACAGTATTATCCCCCATAGTGGCCCCTGCGCACAGTATTATCCCCCATAGTGTCCCCTGCACACAGTATTATGTCCCATAGTGGCCCCTGCACACAGTATTATCCCCCATAGTGTCCCCTGCACACAGTATTATCCCCCATAGTAGCTCCTGCACACAGTATTATCCCCCATAGTGGCCCCTGCGCACAGTATTATCCCCCATAGTGTCCCCTGCACACAGTATTATACCCCATAGTGTCCCCTGCACACAGTATTATCCCCCATAGTGGCCCCTGCACACAGTATTATGCCCCATAGTGGCCCCTGCACACAGTATTATGCCCCATAGTGTCCCCTGCACACAGTATTATCCCCCATAGTGGCCCCTGCGCACAGTTTTATCCTCCATAGTGGCCCCTGCACACAGTATTAACCCCAATAGTGGCCCCTGCACACAGTATTATCCCCCATAGTGGCCCCTGCACACAGTATTAACCCCAATAGTGGCCCTTCACACAGTATTAACCCCAATAGTGGCCCCTACACACAGTATTATGTCCCATAGTGGCCCCTGCACACAGTATTATGTCCCATAGTGGCCCCTGCACACAGTATTATGTCCCACTGTGGACACCCATAAACAATTATTATACTCTGGGGTCTTTTCAGACCCCAGAGTATAATAATCGGAGACCCGGGGAATAAAAACATTAAAAAAAAACAACACTGTTGCTTCTTACCTGTTCCCCGGCTCCTGTGCTGACCATCGCTTGCGTCCTTCGTTAATGACGTCGGACGTCACATGACCCGAGAAGCATGCCGGGTTCATGTGACGTCAGAGACGTCAGACAACAGTAGGACGGAGGCCTGGCAGGATCGCGGAGAGGTAAGTAACAGTTTTTTATGTTCCTTTACCTCTCCCGATCCGCCGGTCATTATACTTGGGGGGTCTGCAAAGACCCCCGAGTATAATGATAGCCCCTGTGGGGCCCGCGGTGTCACTTGCCGATCCCGGCCCAGCCAGGATTGGCAAGTGAAAAGGGCCCGTAACAGCCTATTTTTTTTTAAAAAATGCAGCGGTAGCGGCTGCCACCGGGCCCCCTATTGGCCCGGGCCCTGTGGCAGCTGCTACTGCTGCTACCACGGTAGTTACGCCACTGCCATGGCAGGTTTATTGCTTTACATCTTCTTGGTCAGTTAGGCATAAAGGATATGACTGGCCAGCGACCTCTGCCTTCGGTATAGTATCCCTCTTTCCAAGGCGCAGATGAAACCAGTTCTTTCCCATCTTTTCAAGGTGTGGAAAGGAGGAGGAAGCTGTGGAAGCCAGTGAACAAGCCATATGTCTCCTCCAAGCTTAAGTATAAGGTTCTACTGTTGTTTCTCCTTTTATTTTTACATCTGTTCTGCTTGCTTATCATCTTGTTTGTCGCTGATTCCCTTTGGGAATAAACCATTAAATTTAGCGCTACTTTGTTACCTTTTTGAAGCTTGTGGGAGTGAGGGTTCACAAGTCAATAGAGGTGGTGGTGTGCATTTAGGGCACCTGGACAATGTTGGGGTGCAATTAATACTCAATGAAGGATGAGTGCAAGATTAAGTGAGTGAAGTGATTTGACCCCTGACAGCTGCAGCCATATCATGTGCTACGTGACGGTATGTTTTTGCTTCCATGTTACTTGTAAAAATAAAAAGTACCATATCCTGCAATTTTCATCTTGGCCACTAAGCCTAATAATACACTGACACTTACCAATTCTGTATGAGTTTTGTTTGCCGCGCTGCCTTCATTAATATCACAGACAGCATTACAATGTTAGATCATACCACTATAGATAACACTACATAGATGATGTATCTACTCCACCCTCCCAGAAAATGTGGAACGCTACCCAAAGAGGGGTAAGGTTTAGTTTATGCAGTATCAGTGGTAGACATTCGTTGCCTGGTAGGAGCCGTCAAAGAGACAAGACCTAAATGCCAGAGGGATGGCTACTTTAAAGGCTAATTTAAAGGTAATGTTCACCTTTTTACACTACATTCATTCTAGGCCCAAAGATTCTGCTGGTTAATTTGTATATTTCCTTATAGAGATCAGAGTTCCAAATTCCCAGTACAGAAATAGAGGTAATTAATAAACTTCTGCCTCCCTACAGTCACCTCTAGGTGTCGCTCATGAGCTTACTGTATACAGTGTTATTGTTTATCTTGTTATGTATGCACTAAGCTCTCATGCTCCCTCTGGTGGTGGTGAAAAGAAGTCAGAATTTTCTCATGAATCTCTATGACTATGTTGGGGATTTGGATCTTTGTATCAGAATAATAGAGTAGTGACCCCTTTAAAGATGTAACAGGAATCTATTTTAAAAATGTTGGTTTTGAGCAGAAATTTGTAAGACATTTCGAGTCTACGACTGGTATCGCTTTAAACTGCACATCTGTTCGTCTATTTTAATAGACCTTTCAGGGTTTTTTGTGCCTTTGATGTATTTTAGCTGCAAGTTCGTCTTTTCGGTTTGTTAGGATAGAATATTACCACTTACGCAAACAGTCTTTGGCTGGCTGTTTCTCCTGCGCAGTTTTTGCAGCTTCTGAATGGAGCTCTTTGCGCTTTTCTGAATCATTCTCTTTTTGTCTGGTGTTTCCCTGTGAAACCTAAGTGTTGTGATGATAAAATAAGCTCCTTAATGCCTCCTGCTGCTGTTATGTTCAGTAATGGGATCATCTCCCATGCTGTGCTAAGTCTGTCTTTTGTTGGAGAAAATTCTCCAGTCAAAGTTTTAAAGCCCCTCCAGACATGATCATTAGCGCGGCTGTGCAAGGAACCAGAAGAACTGAGAGCAGAAAAATAAGACAGTAAGTGGTGTTTGGCTAAGTCAATTTCTACATTCAGAAAACTTGGGGAAAAAAACACCTGCAACATTGCAACCAGGGCACAGAAGTAGTGGCTGCCAGTACATGATGGGGTTTGTAGTATCAGTAAGTGAAAAATATACTGCTTTGTACAATACAGTGTAAAAACATCGAAACCGCATGAATCAGAAGGTCAAACAGATGCCATATTATATACACTACACTTATAAAGAAGACATTCTCACTTAAAAAATATAACACTGTCTACTATGTAAAGAATATAACTGCTATATTACTGCCCCTATGAACAAGAATATAACTGCTATAATACTGCCTCCTATGTACAAGAATATAACTACTATACTACTCCTATGTACAAGAATATAACTACTATAATACTACCTCCTATGTACAAGAATATAACTACTATAATACTGCCTCCTATGTACAAGAATATAACTACTATAATACTGCCCCCTATGTACAAGAATATAACTACTATAATACTACTCCTATGTACAAGAATATAACTACTATAATACTACTCCTATGTACAAGAATATAACTACTATAATACTACCTCCTATGTACAAGAATATAACTACTATAATACTGCTCCTATGTACAATAATATAACTACTATAATACTACTCCTATGTACAAGAATATAACTACTATAATACTACTCCTATGTACAAGAATATAACTACTATAATACTACCTCCTATGTACAAGAATATAACTACTATAATACTGCTCCTATGTACAAGAATATAACTACTATAATACTGCTCCTATGTACAAGAATATAACTACTATAATACTACCTCCTATGTACAAGAATATAACTACTATAATACTGCTCCTATGTAAAAGAATATAACTACTATAATACTACTCCTATGTACAAGAATATAACTACTATAATACTACTCCTATGTACAAGAATATAACTACTATAATACTACCTCCTATGTACAAGAATATAACTACTATAATACTGCTCCTATGTACAAGAATATAACTACTATAATACTGCTCCTATGTACAAGAATATAACTACTATAATACTACTTCCTATGTACAAGAATATAACTACTGTAATACTGCTCCTATGTACAAGGATATAACTACTATAATACTACCTCCTATGTACAAGAATATAACTACTATAATAGTACTCCTATGTACAAGAATATAACTACTATAATACTGCTCCTATGTACAAGAATATAACTACTATAATACTGCTCCTATGTACAAGAATATAACTACTATAATACTACTTCCTATGTACAAGAATATAACTACTGTAATACTGCTCCTATGTACAAGGATATAACTACTATAATACTACCTCCTATGTACAAGAATATAACTACTATAATAGTACTCCTATGTACAAGAATATAACTACTATAATACTGCTCCTATGTACAAGAATATAACTACTATAATACTGCTCCTATGTACAAGAATATAACTAATATAATACTACTCCTATGTACAAGAATATAACTACTACAATACTACCCCTATGTACAAGAATATAACTACTATAATACTGCCCCCTATGTACAATAATATAACTACAATAATACTACTCCTATGTACAAGAATATAACTACTATAATACTGCTCCTATGTACAAGAATATAACTACTATAATACTACTCCTATGTACAGGAATATAACTACTATAATCCTACTCCTATGTACAAGAATATAACTACTATAACACTGCTCCTATGTACAAGAATATAACTACTATAATACTACTCCTATGTACAAGAATATAACTACTATAATACTGCTCCTATGTACAAGAATATAACTACTATAATACTGCTCCTATGTACAAGAATATAACTACTATAATACTACCTCCTATGTACAAGAATATAACTACTATAATACTACTCCTATGTACAAGAATATAACTACTATAATACTACCTCCTATGTACAAGAATATAACTACTATAATACTGCTCCTATGTACAAGAATATAACTACTATAATACTGCTCCTATGTACAAGAATATAACTACTATAATACTACTCCTATGTACAAGAATATAACACTATAATACTACCTCCTAGCTGTGAGGACGTGTTTTTGTAGCTCTCCTGAGGCTCCTGATGTCTGGAGATAGTCCAGGGCGGGGCCACCCTGGGTGGGGAAGTTCCCCTGCCAAGGCCCAGGCTCCAAGGCCTTCTCTGGGAAACAATTCCCAGACAACTAAAAAAAATGGATGAAAATCCTAAAGTCCCCAGTAATGGGAATCGTGTCCAGTGTGTCAGCAGTCCTAGTGCAGCAAGCCAAGATGGGAAGAAAGTTGTAAAGAAAGAAGTAACGGAAGCAAGCAGTAGTACGGTGCAACAACCAAGCAAAATAGTTGAATGTAAGGAGCAAACTTTGCAGCCTGTGCAGACTCCATTGCAGGTTGCAGGTGTCCAGTCCACCCCACCCTCCTGCAGACAGAGGAGAACATCCCTGGAGAAGCAGACCATGCAGGAGAACATGCAGCAGTCTGTATTGGTACGGTCTGAGCGGACAAGATCTGGAAGCGGTAACTACAAAAATGTAGTGAAGGCAGTGGAGGAGATCAAAGGGAGACCAGCGGAGAAGCTTCAAGGTACCAGCAGTACAGTCACTGGAAATAAACTGGGACATAGTCCCCAGTCTGGACATTGTGGGCCCATGGCAGTGACAACAGCCGTAGCATGTCAGAAATCACAGGCTACACCAACCAGAAGCCATACTGGGGGTAACCAACCTGCAAAGCTTTCCAACAATGCACAGACTGTCACAGCTACTGAGCGAGCACCAGAACTGCGCCTGGCAGATGAGATACCAGCACTGGTCAAGCGACTGGAGACATTGAAGGCCAGTAAAATATATCTGCAGAGACAGATTGAATGTGCCTATAATCTAAAAAAGTCTGCATGCCCTGAGAAATTGGTGTTACTGGACAGGAAGCTGAGCGCACTGGCGAAAGAGCTCGCCGAGAATGTACGGGAGACCGAGACTGTACTGGAGCAAATGGGACCGGTGGGAGAATCATACAGAAACCAGCAGCGGTTCCAGGAATACCAGAAGTCACCATCACCTTGTGCCAAAGCTGGGTCTGAACCCTCTCAAGGTGGCAGCCAGCAGTCCCTTGTAAAACCGGTTCTGCAGCCAGCAAGTTTCCCTTTTAAGGAAGGGAATTTGTACGGGAAAGCGGCCAGTGTTAAGCAACAGCAAAAACCTGCAGCAATTCTCAGCAAGGCACCACAAGTCCCAGCAACCAGCACTTTGCAACCAGGTCATGGACCCCTGCCTAATGGTAATGAAGTAGCTGCTGTGCAGACACCACAAGTCCCAGGAGACAAGTCATTGCAGCAGGACTATGGACTCTTACCTGAAGGTACTGGGGGAGTAACATATTTGGGGTTACAGGTTGTGGACTCTGTTGTGCAGGACTCTGCTGCCGCTGACTGTAGTGGTAATATGGACTCTGCTATGCAGGACTCTGCTGCCGCTGACTATAATACTAATATGGACTCTGCTGTGCAGGACTCTGCTGCCGCTGATTGTCTGACTAATGTGCCTGATATTATGGATATTCCTGTATGTGACAATGGCCCAGCAGGGGAAGGTGTTTCTGGGGGGGATCCTTCACTATCTATGGCGTCAGACCTATGGCGTCAGTCTGGTGATGTTGCACACATAGAGGTTGATGGTGGGGCGGACACAGGACAGTCCAGTGTGCAGGACTTTCCCCCTCTGGATACTCGCGCAGTAGTAGAACCAAATAGTACAGGTGCTCGGCAGCCCACACAGCGCCCACAAACACGCCAAGATGGCGGATCTGGCCGTACCTCCTCAGGGAATGCCTGGAGCCGCGGTGCTCCATCTTTTGCATCAAACTCCAATTATACAGGCCAGGCTTTCAGGAGGAGGAATGTAGTCAGGTTTAGGCACGGAGGTGCCAAGGAGGATCTGCCGGATAGGAGGTTTGTGGTCAGAGAGCTCTTATGTACCCAGATGGGCTTTGTGCCGACTGATATCTTGGCCGTCATAAACCTTCCTGACCGCCAGGGGTATGATGTTAGTTTTAAGCTGATGTCTGATCTGGACCGGTTCTGGGCCAATTTCACCAGGTTGAGAGATACTGAAGGTTGGGATAAGTTCAGTTTCATCCCCATCTCTAGGCCAGATACAGCCTCTGTCACAATTGTATTTTGGAATGAAGCCGTTCCCCCTCAGGACATTGTCATCTGGCTCAGGAGGCATTGTGACCTCATGTCCGATCTTAGTAAGAACAGGGATGAAGACGGGGTCTGGACCGGTGGGTGGAGGGTCCTGGTGAAGTTGCGTCAGCAGAACAACATAACCCAACATCTGCCCAATTCATTCTTTATAGAACGAGAAAAAGGGATCTGCTTCTATGCGGGTCAGCCTTGCCGGTGCTTCAAGTGTGGGAAGGCCGGCCATGTGGCCAGTGTATGCTCCATGGTAAAGTGTAGCCTATGTAATGAAATGGGCCACGTGAGTGCCACATGCCAAAGCATTAGGTGTAACCTGTGCGGTCGGATCGGTCACCCCCACAGAGATTGTCCTGATGCCTGGCATAACATCTGTAAGGATAGCCCTGATGAGGACTTGCTGGCAGCGGCTGATGACATACAGGAGGAGGAGGAGGCGCTATTGTCAGGGTCAGTAGTCACGGAGGCGGAGCCTCAACCACATACAGGTGATACCATCCAAGACCAGGCCGAGTCAGGTCCCATTGAGACGACCATGGAGGTTGTTGAGCAGGTTGTACAACCCTCAGTGGTCGTCTCTTCTCCTGCCCGATCATCCAACAATAATAAAAGGAGGAAGAAGGATAAAGCCAGCCGTAAGCCTGAGGGTGAGTGGACCACGGTAGAAAAGCCTACAAAGATGAGAGTAAGTAGTGCAGGCGAGGTCACTGCAACGGGGAATAGATTTAGTGTCCTATCAGAGTCAGACGGAGAAGCAGAACTAGACAGAGAACTCTCACGAATGATGGCGGAGTATGAGGAGGAGCCAGAGGGCGATCCTCCCAATAAGAGGAGACCCCACCAAGATGAGGGGCAGTCTGAATCGGACATGGAAACAGCTGGTCACCAGGACACCTCTGACTCTGACCTATGACAATGGGGCCCATCTCTCTGTTTCTCATATTCCTAGTTGTTCTGATGGCAGGTTTCTATCTTAAAGTTATCTCTAGTAATGTGAATAGCATCCGAGCAAGGAGGACAAGACACGCAGTGTATGAACATCTGAGATATCTTGATGCCGATGTCTATTTCTTACAAGAAACCCGTTTAAATACTTTAGGACTAATACGAGAAGCAGAGAGAGAATGGAAATCTGGCCCGTCCTTCTGGTCTCTGGCTGTGGAACCTTATGCCGGGGTTTCTATACTGTTTAACACCCCTGATGTCACCATACACAGACTAACTGAGGTTCTGATGGGGAGGTGCCTGGTTTTAGAAGTTACCATCCGAGGCAGAAGGCTCCGACTCATTAATATCTATGGTCCACCGCAGTCGGTGATGGAAAGGGCACGTCTGTTTGATGAAGTCAAGCAGTACTTGTTTACATCTGTTCCGGTAGTCATGGCAGGGGACTTCAATGCCACCATGTCATCCAGTGACAGACCTACTGGTCGGCCTCTCACCAGGGACTGCAAGGTCTTAAGCAGAATTATTTCACAGGCTGGTCTGTCTGATGTGTTTACTGAGGGTGGTAGGAAACCAAAATTCACTTACTCCTGCGCTGGTAGATGCAGCCGGATAGACTTAGCTCTGGTCAGTCCCGCTGAGTATGTTAGTGAGAAAAGTGAAAAGACAGTCCCTTATTCTGACCATCTGGCTTTGTATTTTTGCTTGGGCTCCACAAAACGCCCTGATATTGGGAGAGGCCTATGGAAGCTCAATTCCAGCCTCTTGGGCGATGACTGTGTCCGGAGTTGTGTCCACTCTCTATTTCAGAACCAGCTTGAGAGAGTGGTGTTTTATGATAACATGGCAGACTGGTGGGAGGATGTCAAGGAGGAGATCAGATCCCTCATAAGGAGACTGTCAGTTAAGAAGGGGAAGAGTAAGTATAGCCAGTATCTCAGGCTGCGGAAAGAATTGGAGTCACTCTATTCGGCGGGCGGGGATAACCAACAGAAGATTGACCGGCTGAAATCTGAGATCAGTCAGTATCAGTACCGCAGGTATACATCCCTGGTTCTTGAACGGGATTATGGGTCCTTACGGGCTCCGGATCCTTTTGAGAATTGCAGGGAGCGGGTGGCAAATAAATCGGTCACAGGTCTCACTGACTCCCAGGGTGTGTTACAGGAGTCTCGGGAGGGTATCCTAGGGGTGGTGAGAACTTACTATGCTGACTTGTTTCAGAAGAAGGTTTTGGATAGAGAGAAGGTGGCTCAATTCTTGGAGGCAACTCCGGGTCCTGATACTAATGATTTGGACTTTTCTCCTTTGACAGCAGAGTTAACAGTGGAGGAGGTGAAAGAGGCCATAGATAAGTTACATCTGAAGAAGGCACCAGGTCCAGATGGGATTACAGCTGAGTTCTATAAGAAATTCCGAGACCTCTTGGCACCAATTCTCGTGGATGTCTTCAAAACTAGTCTAGAAAACCACCTGATGCCTCCATCCATGAGAGTGTCCTCCCTGATCCTGCTGTCTAAAGGTAAAGAGCCTAGTGACATCAAGAACTGGAGGCCGATTGCCCTCTTGAATGTCGATAGGAAGATTCTTGCAAAAATTCTGTTCTCTAGATTAGTTTATTTGTCCTCGGCACTGTTGGCAGGCTCGCAGTTTGGCACAGTTAAAGGGCGGAACATCTCTGGAGCGGTTATCTCGATAAGGGAGATGTTTGAGAGATGTAAAGCTCTGAGGTGTGGGAGATATGTTGTGAGTCTTGACCAGGCTAAGGCCTTTGACAGAGTAGACCATGAGTATCTATGGGCGACTTTGACAAAGTACGGTATTCCGGGACAATTTGTGGATTGGCTGAGAACTTTGTACCGTGAGGCGGAGAGCTTTCCTCTGATTAATGGTTGGCAGGGTGATGCTTTCAGGGTTGAGGCAGGGGTGAGACAAGGTTGCCCACTGAGTCCATTACTGTATGTGTTTGCCATAGACCCGTTTCTTAGGTCACTGCAGGAGTGTGATTTTCAGGGGGCGCCGGTCCCCCACTGCTTGCCCCTGAGAGTTGTTGCCTACGCGGATGATGTGACTGTGGTGATATCTGAGCCTCGTGAGGTGGAGATGTTGTCTGCGGCCATCAGAAGTTACTCAGAGGCCTCCGGGTCTCTTGTCAACCTTGAGAAGAGTCAAGCTCTCTGGACGGGTCATACTGGTCCTACATTTGATCTGCCGCAGTTTGCCCAGGCCTCCTCCTATATTAAGATCCTTGGGGTGAAATTCGGGAGGGATGATAATTGCAGACTAAATTGGGAAGAAAAGTTGGAATCCGGAAATGCAAAGGTTCAGCGATGGAAGAACTGGAGGCTGACCTATAGAGAAAGGGTTAAAATGTTGAAGACTTACCTGGTCCCTGTCTTCTTGTACGTCTCTGTTGTCTTTCCTTTGCCAGAATCTTTCTCCGCTAGGCTCTTTAGCCTGTTCTTCCAACTTTTGTGGGGGAACAGGTTGAACCCAGTAAAAAGAGGGATAACCTACCTACAGAGGAGAGAGGGTGGGCTGGATATGTTAAATCCAAGGGTGTTTTTTGACTCCATGTTTCTAAAAGTAAATTTTGGTTGCCTGGACTCAGATAACAGCTCCCTGTGGGTAAATAGTATCAGGGACTGGATATTGTCTTTTGCAGAATCCTGGGTGCGAGGCGGCAGCCTTAAGAGGGGTCGATCGACTCGTGACTACCTCCCCCAGTATCTGGACTATGGCATAAGGTGCCTGAAAAAATGGGGAATTGAAAAGACCTATCTGGTGACTAAGACCAGGAAAGATCTGTACACCAGGGTATGTAAGACCTTCTATTGTCTCCAGCCAGCATTGAGGGACTGCACATCTATAACCCTGAAGGATAGTCTGAGGCTCCTCACTGGTCTGAGGCTCCCTGCAAAGTTCTTTGACATCGCCTGGCTATCTTTGCATGGGAAACTTTTTGTAAGAGGCAACCTAAAACATCTCAGTGTGACAGATCGGGCATGTCCATTGGGTTGCCAGCAGGAGGAGACCATGGCACATTTTATATCGGAGTGCGGGGGAGGGCGAAAGATCTGGCAGGAAATATCCCGGAGGCTGAAAATTCCCCGATTACAATCACTCAAATACCCCGAGATCATATATGGCATCCCAACTAATATAGGTGACATTAACCGGGAGACCCTGTATATTATTATTACTGTCATCAAATATTATCACTGGCATACGAGGACCCAGGTGTCCCTACACAGAGAGCCCTTCCATCTTATGGCTGCTGTCACATATATCATGTCTGAACTGAGGTGTATAAAGTCTCTGGAGGTCAGAAAAAAGCCCGATAATGTAAAATTGTGGAGAAATGTATATATCGATTGCTGAATACTCTGATCACACTGCAAATAAGTCTGTTCATTTATTTATGGATTTATTTTTTTTCCCCCTCTTTATCCTGCCAGCAATGGACTCTTAAGTTAAAGTGATTCTCATTTTTGTTATCTGACAGACATGTCTGATTTATGTTATATTATTATTAGTTATTAATTCTGCTGGAATGTAATGTATTTTTGTTTTGTTTTTACTAATAAAAATTACCTCCTATGTACAAGAATATAACTACAATAATACTGCTCCTATGTACAAGAATATACCTACTATAATACTGCTCCTATGTACAAGAATATAACTACTATAATACTACTCCTATGTACAAGAATATAACTACTATAATACTACTCCTATGTACAAGAATATAACTACAATAATACTGCTCCTATGTACAAGAATATAACTACTATAATACTACTCCTATGTACAAGAATATAACTACTATAATACTGCCCCCTATGTACAAGACTATACCTACTATAATACTGCTCCTATGTACAAGTATATAACTACTATAATACTGCTCCTATGTACAAGAATATACCTACTATAATACTGCTCCTATGTACAAGAATATAACTACTATAATACTACTCCTATGTACAAGAATATAACTACTATAATACTACTCCTATGTACAAGAATATAACTACTATAATTCTACTCCTATGTACAAGAATATAACTACTATAATACTGCCCCCTATGTACAAGACTATACCTACTATAATACTGCTCCTATGTACAAGTATATAACTACTATAATACTGCTCCTATGTACAAGAATATACCTACTATAATACTGCTCCTATGTACAAGAATATAACTACTATAATACTACTCCTATGTACAAGAATATAACTACTATAATACTGGCTCCTTAGTATATTAATATATCTGCTATATTATTGTCTCCTAGGAATAGAATTAGATGACTGCAGCCCCTTGAGAACGATAATATAATAATCAGTGATGGATTTCCTATAGTGCGGTATTATTTCCACATACATTACATACATTGTAACAGATGAGATTGTAATTTACTTTGTTCTATACAATCAATAACTGTGAATACAATTTCCGATCGCTCTCTATCCATGGCCATTGTGTATCTGCCCCATAGTAATTTATAACCTCCAATAAATGTACAGCACAGACATCACTGCCGGCATTCGATCATTATCCTCGCACTGCTCAGCATTCAGTATGTAACAAATGGAAGATAAAGTGCAACAAATCAGCAATTAACAAAGAGCCAGTGATCCAATAAAGCAGCCAAATACCCAGAAAGCCAAACAAAGGGAAGGCGGTGAGAGGCCTTCGCTCTGATGATAGCGGTGGAGAGGGCAGCTGCCTGGTAATCTGCTTATGTCCTGTAATGTGCATGAGAAGGATGACATTTTAATCATTGCAAAAATCATGCAAGAAGAAATAGTCATTTTTCACTTCAGTGAACAGTCATGCGTTGCTATCATATATCAGGCCCGGGACAGGAGAGACCGTGATACTGATATGTATTCATATCACCGCCACTCCTCCATGTACTGAAATAGATTCATTCATAGGTCTACAGATAACTGTATTATATCACTGCTACTGAAGTATTAGCAAATGGCGACATTGTATTACAGCTATAACATTACACATTATTACAGGTTATTAACAATTAGGAAAATTTTTCTTTGTATTTTATAATTAGCAGATCAGCTCCATATTCTTGTACATAGGAGGTAGTATTATAGTAGTTATATTCTTGTACATAGGAGGTAGTATTATAGTAGTTATATTCTTGTACATAGGAGTAGTATTATAGTAGTTATATTCTTGTACATAGGAGTAGTATTATAGTAGTTATATTCTTGTACATAGGAGCAGTATTATAGTAGTTATATTCTTGTACATAGGAGGTAGTATTATAGTAGTTATATTCTTGTACATAGGAGGTAGTATTATAGTAGTTATATTCTTGTACATAGGAGTAGTATTATAGTAGTTATATTCTTGTACATAGGAGTAGTATTATAGTAGTTATATTCTTGTACATAGGAGCAGTATTATAGTAGTTATATTCTTGTACATAGGAGCAGTATTATAGTAGTTATATTCTTGTACATAGGAGTAGTATTATAGTAGTTATATTCTTGTACATAGGAGTAGTATTATAGTAGTTATATTCTTGTACATAGGAGCAGTATTATAGTAGTTATATTCTTGTACATAGGAGCAGTATTATAGTAGTTATATTCTTGTACATAGGAGGTAGTATTATAGTAGTTATATTCTTGTACATAGGAGCAGTATTATAGTAGTTATATTCTTGTACATAGGAGATAGTATTATAGTAGTTATATTCTTGTACATAGAAGCAGTATTATAGTAGTTATATTCTTGTACATAGGAGGTAGTATTATAGTAGTTATATTCTTGTACATAGGAGCAGTATTATAGTAGTTATATTCTTGTACATAGGAGTAGTATTATAGTAGTTATATTCTTGTACATAGGAGCAGTATTATAGTAGTTATATTCTTGTACATAGGAGATAGTATTATAGTAGTTATATTCTTGTACATAGGAGATAGTATTATAGTAGTTATATTCTTGTACATAGAATCAGTATTATAGTAGTTATATTCTTGTACATAGGAGTAGTATTATAGTAGTTATATTCTTGTACATAGAAGCAGTATTATAGTAGTTATATTCTTGTACATAGGAGGTAGTATTATAGTAGTTATATTCTTGTACATAGGAGATAGTATTATAGTAGTTATATTCTTGTACATAGGAGCAGTATTACAGTAGTTATATTCTTGTACATAGGAGTAGTATTATAGTAGTTATATTCTTGTACATAGGAGCAGTATTATAGTAGTTATATTCTTGTACATAGGAGATAGTATTATAGTAGTTATATTCTTGTACATAGAAGCAGTATTATAGTAGTTATATTCTTGTACATAGGAGGTAGTATTATAGTAGTTATATTCTTGTACATAGGAGCAGTATTATAGTAGTTATATTCTTGTACATAGGAGTAGTATTATAGTAGTTATATTCTTGTACATAGGAGCGGTATTATAGTAGTTATATTCTTGTACATAGGAGCAGTATTATAGTAGTTATATTCTTGTACATAGGAGCAGTATTATAGTAGTTATAGTCTTGTACATAGGAGCAGTATTATAGTAGTTATATTCTTGTACATAGGAGCAGTATTATAGTAGTTATAGTCTTGTACATAGGGAGCAGTATTATAGTAGTTATATTCTTGTACATAGGAGCAGTATTATAGTAGTTATAGTCTTGTACATAGGAGCAGTATTATAGTAGTTATATTCTTGTACATAGGAGCAGTATTATAGTAGTTATAGTCTTGTACATAGGGAGCAGTATTATAGTAGTTATATTCTTATACATAGGAGTAGTATTATAGTAGTTATATTCTTGTACATAGGAGCAGTATTATAGTAGTTATATTCTTGTACATAGGAGTAGTATTATAGTAGTTATATTCTTGTACATAGGAGTAGTATTATAGTAGTTATATTCTTGTACATAGGAGCAGTATTATAGTAGTTATATTCTTGTACATAGGAGTAGTATTATAGTAGTTATATTCTTGTACATAGGAGCAGTATTATACTAATTATATTCTTGTACATAGGAGCAGTATTATAGTAGTTATATTCTTGTACATAGGAGCAGTATTATAGTACTGTAGTTATATTCTTGTACATAGGAGTAGTATTATAGTAGTTATATTCTTGTACATAGGGGGCAGTATTATAGTAGTTATATTCTTGTACATAGGGGGCAGTATTATAGAAGTTATATTCTTGTATATAGGGGCAGTATTATATCTCATATGTTTTTGATTCTTTCGCTATTTCGGTCTGTCACACAGTTTTGTTCTGGAATGTAGTAGATATTATCATACTTGCCAAATCCTTCCATGTTGGAGTATAATTTTCTCCCTCTGCTATAATTGTTCAGCATTATAGATGTAATACAAGCATCAAACATATTTAATACATATCATTTTCTCTGTATAATCGCTGCCCTTATCCACATGTTATACATTATAGATATGCCCATGGCACTTTACATGCAATATATTGAGCTATAAATTTTACAGCTCCTGAATTATTCAATTTTATTAATCAGTCTTGGTTTTAAGCTCATTTTGATTGCAAATTGGACCAAGTTACTATTAAATATGTGACCCCCCTCACCACGAACCCCATCAATATTGCAGCAAATTGAGCGGTCTTGTTGTATTCCGTTCGCTCGCAGACTCTTAGGTCAGTCGAATACTATTAAGTGAGATTTCAAAGTAAAAGGTTGTACTTTTTATTGCCGGGGAGCTGTCAGTGCCGGCAGCAGAATACCAGATCTGACTTGTGTATTGAAAGTTGATATAATTGTAGGTCTGACTATTATTCATGGGCTCCTTCTCAGCTATACAAGCCAGGCTTTGTACAAACAATGGCGCTATATGCATCCGTGAAGCTCAGTTATGGTTGGATGCTCTTTCGGGGCTGCCTTATTATCTACACCTTTGTTTTTGCGACTGGGGATTGGATCAAGGACTCTCCAAGTAAAGACTGTATGGTAATACAGTGATCCCATAGTATTCGGTGACCTGGGTACTATAATCATTTGTTTGACCGCCATATTGTGCACATAGGCGTATTAAATCCATACCAGGACATGTGTTTTTATATATAATGATCATGAGCAATATTATAACAATGCAAATTGTTTTATCCATGTTGCTCCCATAATTTACGTACTCTTTACCATCCCCAGTGTCGGCAATTGTTAGACTCCTCCCCGCCCGTCTCTACCATCCCTGTTCCTTATAAGTCCATCTAGTATTTCTTATGGTACAGTATGATTTCTGCCTTAAGAATAGGTTAGTCCATACACTGGATAGCAGCTTCACTGCTGTGTACTGAGTGCTGTGTGCAGAGTCTCCAGTGTATTTCTATGAGGTACAACTTTACATTACTCCCCATTGGTTAAACCATTAGTGAGCAGGTCTTCCTAGAATCTAGAATGTAGCCCAGTGTCACCGAGAGCATTGCCCAAAGCTGGCCATACACATTGCCTAGCAATAAACAGTATTCCTCTGAACATCCCAATGCACTTAGTTCGGCTGAGCGTCCATATGTTCTTATTGGTGAGAGGGAGAAACTGCTGCCAGATGTCTCTTTTGGCCGTTTATCTCCCGCATGATCCTTCTTTCCCCCAACATCTGCCACCGAGTTGGCCCCTGCACGCATGCGATGCTTGCCGATTTCCACAAAGTCAGCTAGTTTGCCAACTTTATTCTAGTATGTATGACTAGCTTAGTCCATTGTCCAATAATACATCTTGTTTAGGCCTGCATGATGAATTCCAAACCCTTTGGATCACATCTAAGGGTCTATAATTGCCCCCTCCTCCCCATACCCATGAACCTAGTTCCACTTTTTAGAAACTGGTAGGAGATAGTTCAGGTGTGGTCCATTCTTTGCAGATGAACCCTGGGGTCCTAGACCTATGCCATACCCCCCTCATATTGTATACAGTGGCACAAGATACAAGGTCAGACTTGGAGGTGCGGAACTTTCTTTTACTTTTAGTTAAAGGTAAACTTTAGAAATTATTCCTGTTGTATAACATAATAACTTGTAGATACATTGTATCATGCATTATTTATAGGTCCTGGAAGGTTCTGCATTATTTGTATCGTTTTCTGAAAACACATTGTACTTTTTGCAAAGCATCCACCCCGAGAAGGGACTGACAATATGTTGCATGCATCTCTTTGTAGCCTCCCGGTATACCGTAACCAAACAACAAAGAGCGACCAATTAGTAGTAGGTTGGGATGTCAGAAGGCGTCGTTACTAATGCATTAGGGTACATCGGCTACGCTTACTATGTTTTCCTTGAATTGTTAAGGTAAACAGATCCCCGCATATGATAGAATCGAGTTTGGCTGCATCCGAACCGACGGGTTCCAGCTCTTCAGTTGAAAGGGTTTCCGAGAAAGATAGAGGAGCACAAACAAGCTTGAGAAAGACAAGATGCTTGGCATGCAGGACACAGATAAGAAAACAAGCAGGACTCATAAAAAGATGCTCCATCTAAGCGGCCAGACCACACGCTGGCATCACTGGCTTCCTGCGACGTCTGTATCGCTTGCTCATCATCTTCCAATCATATGCTCCTTGTATTTTCCTGGATGGTAGCAAAATGATACATTGTGTTCTCTTCAAGTTTATCTTGTTACTTTCTCACTATCTGTGATGCCACAATACTGTTAATGTAGCTTCAGGTGAATGGATGTTTATATAGTGATATAGCAGAGTTTATTTGGTGCACCGCTGCTCACTGTACAGTTCTGTAGTCACGCTTACAAATCTGTTGCAATATCTTATAGAAATAAGAAACACAGAATAAGAACTTAAAGGGCTCTATCATTAGATATTACGGTTTTTAGATAAACATATGCCTGAATCAGTGGCGTAACTAGGAATGGCGGGGTCCTGTGGTGAACTTTTGACATGGCCCCCCCCTTCCCCTGACCGTCACCGAAGACCTCGACCAACCGCCTCCTACGCATTTCTGCGCGCTCTATTATGCCCCATAGTGGCCCCTGCACACAGTATTATGCTCCATAGTGGGCCCTACACACAGTATTATTTACCCATAGTGGCCCCTGCACACAGTATTATGTCCCATAGTGGCCCCTACACACAGTATTATGTTCCATAGTGGCCCCTGCACACAATACTATCCCCCATAGTGGCCCCTGCACACAGTATTATGTCCCATAGTGGCCCCTACACACAGTATTATCCCCCATAGTGGCCCCTGCACACAGTATAATGTCCCATAGTGGCCCCTGCACACAGTATTATGTCCCATAGTGGCCCCTGCACACAGTATTATCCCCCATAGTGGCCCCTGCACACAGTATTATCCCCCATAGTGCCCCCTGCACACAGTATTATGTCATATAGTGGCCCCTGCACACAGTATTATCCCCCATAGTGGCCCCTGCACACAGTATTATGTCCCATAGTGGCCCCTGCACACAGTATTATCCCCCATAGTGGCCCCTGCACACAGTATTATGTCCCATAGTGGCCCCTGCACACAGTATTATCCCCCATAGTGGCCCCTGCACACAGTATTATGCCCCATAGTGGCTCCTGCACACAGTATTATGTCCCATAGTGGCCCCTGCACACAGTATTATACCCCATAGTGGCCCCTGTACACAGTATTATACCCCATAGTGACCCCTGTACATAGTATTATGTCCCATAGTGGCCCCTTCACACAGTATTATCCCCCATAGTGACCCCTGCACACAGTATTATGTCCCATAGTGGCTCCTGCACACAGTATTATCCCCCATAGTGACCCCTGTACATAGTATTATGTCCCATAGTGGCCCCTGCACATAGTATTATGTCCCATAGGGGCCCCTGCACACAATATTATGCCCCATAATGGCCCCTGCACACAGTATTACTCCCAATAGTGGCCCCTGCACACAGTATTATGTCCCATAGTGGCCCCTTCACACAGTATTATCCCCCATAGTGACCCCTGTACATAGTATTATGTCCCATAGTGGCCCCTTCACACAGTATTATCCCCCATAGTGACCCCTGTATATAGTATTATGTCCCATAGTGGCCCCTGCACACAGTATTATGTCCCATAGTGGCCCCTGCACTCAGTATTATGTCCCATAGGGGCCCCTGCACACAGTATTATGCCCCATAGTGACCCCTGCACACAGTATTATGTCCCATAGTGGCCCCTTCACACAGTATTATGTCCTTTAGTGGCCCCTGCACTCAGTATTATGTCCCATAGGGGCCCCTGCACACAGTATTATGCCCCATAGTGACCCCTTCACACAGTATTATCCCCCATAGTGGCCCCTGCACACAGTATTATGTCCCATAGTGGCCCCTTCACACAGTATTATGTCCCATAGTGGCCCCTGCACACAGTATTATGCCCCATAGTGGCCCCTGCAGACAGTATTATGTCCCATAGTGGCCCCTGCACACAGTATTATGCCCCACTGTGGACACCCATACACAATGATTATACTCTGGAGTCTTTTCAGACCCCAGAGTATAATAATCGGAGACCCAGGGGGAGAAAAACATTTTAAAAAACTCTGTTACTCACCTATCTCCCGGCTCCTACGCTGTCGGCCTCCCAAGTAGTCCATCTTCAATGACGTCAGACGTCACATGACCCGGGACGCAGGCCGGGGTCATGAGACGTCAGACGACTAGGCCGAAGCCTGCCCAGATCGTGGAGAGGTAAATAACACAGTTTTTTATGTTTCTTATCTCTCCCAGGTCTGAAAAGACCCCCGAGTATAATGATAGCAGCGGTAGCGGCTGTCACCGGGCCCCTAATGTCCCACTTTAAAAAGGCCATTCAGGTGCTGCTAATCGTTTTTGAAGACCCCCCCCCCGGTTTTTGTTAATCACCATTAAAGTGTATATGCAAATCAGTCCTACCGTGCACAGTGAGTGTTCCGTGCACCCCCTGCGTCATAGCTTGTCCATGCTCTCCTCTCTTCTTTGACGTCCTCCTCCATGCGATTCACCACCTCCAGCCCAGCAGTTTCAATCGAAATCTCACGCTACTGCGCATGCTCCAGCACCATTTTCCTGTAGAAAACATCAGCGACTGTACTGCGCATGCGTAACATGCTCACGTAGTTCTCAGGGGAAGTGAGCAATTCTCTACACAAAAATGGCACGGGAGCGTGCACAGTAGCGCTCTAGAGGGAGTGCTACTGCGCATGCGTGAGATTTCAATGGAAACCACCGGGCTGGAGACCGTGAATCTCAAGGAGGAGGACGTCAAAGAAGAGCGGAGGGCGTGAACAAGCTATGACGCAGGGGGTGCACGGAACGCCCACTGTGCACAGTAGGACTGATTTGCATCAGCAAAAATTGAGTTCTACCAACTTCAGCTCTATGTCAATAGGAGGCGCTCCACTGATTCTGACACAATTTTCATTTTTTCTCTAGCCCCCATTGCTCTTGAGCAATCAGTGCTGTTATGTTAATTAGGTTCCCTACAATCAGGTGGGCGGTCACTAGTTATGTGCTCCAATCTAGGACCGCCCTACCCGACAGTAGAAATCCTAATTAGCATATTGGGTGCCGAAACTAACAGCATCAATTGCTCAGGAATGATAGAGGCTAGAGAAAAGATAACTAGGGTGTCAGAATCAGGCCCCGTGGCAGCCGCTACCCCGGGGTAGTTACACCCATGGTGATCCTCTTCCGGCATGTCTGTGTGAGATACAGATATAGCAGAGCCGAATGTGCTCCATTATTTACATGCAGGCTATACGCTTATTTTCTGCCATCAAACGTAAAATGAATCTCGTACACAGGAAGAGATGAATGACCGAAACGCCTACGCTATAATATACGAGGATTCATTTTACCCATTTCTGACGCATTACAAGATGGTTGTTGATTTGGAATCACTTATAATGTATAATCCATTTACTCGTAGCGTTGCAGCGGGCGCAGCGTCTACAGAACAATGCGTTTATCACCTCCTGCCGCCGTATGATCCTTCTTTCATCGCGTTCATTTATTAAAAGTCGCTTTCTGCCGAAGCTGTTAAATATTTGATGACTTCTGTAATAGGAAGAGACATTAAGATTCATTTCCAGGCATCGCCGACACTTTCTCTGTGATATTAAGGTTTACGTGGAAGATACAGAGGCCTGAAATACTTAACATGAGTGACAGAGTATAGCATAGGAATATTATGGGATGCCATTACCCTCCTGTGGTGAAGCGGGCGCCGCCAGTCACTGAGCGTGACACTTGGGTCATACATCAGAGGTTAAAAAAAATCACAAAAATGAGACCTTAAAGGGGTTGTCCGGGATGTAGGGCTAAGGCCTCATTCACATCTGCGTTGGTATTCCGTCTGGGGGAGTCCGCATGAGCACAAGCACCCAGATCCCCATAAACTATAACGGGGTCCGTGTGCTTGCCGCCAGAACTCTGCATCATGTAGTTCACCATCTACTTTCCTGTCCGTATGATTCGTGCAGGCAGCGTGTGGCAAGCACACGGACCCCATTATAGTCTATGGGGTCCGTGTGCTTTCACTGCACATCGCTTGCAGTTGCGTTCGGTATTCCGTTCGGGGGGGGGATCCCCATGCAGACTCCCCGAACAGAATACCGAACGCAGATGTGAACAAAGGTCACTTTGGGGCAGACAGGGAAAGGTAAAAAAAACAAAAAAAGACAAAATCACTCTCCATTGTCCAGTCCCTTTCCCTATTTCCCGTCTGTGCTGGAATTGCAAAAATGAGCGCTGTATCCACAGCTATGGGCGCTGCCATAATTTGGCTCCTCTCTAACCCGGCGGTCATGTGATCCGCCAGTATCAGAGTCTGTAAGAGTTGCTGGGCCCTACAGGACCTATAGTTATGGGCAGGAGGCTGTATTCTCCCTGCAACTGAGGCTAAATATACCAGTTACAGGGGGAATCAGGTGTCGAATCATATCAGATGTCCCCAAAGCTCCACCTTATCTTCGCTCAGCCTCACACATAGAAGTATATGGAGAGGGGTCCGAGGTGTCAGCCCCCCACCAGTCACATATTGATGGTGTATCCTAAGGCTAATCTACTACTATATGAGTCCTGGAAACCTCCTTTAATGGCTTATCATTAGAATATCAGACTGGTGGGCACCCCCACCGACCAGCCGATCTCTGCACCGTGTATGGAGGCAGAAGCAGACGACTCTGTATACTGTGTAGTAGCCATGCAGCTCCCATACGCTCAAACCTATGAATATCTACTCTTTAAAAAGATTTGGGGGGAGGTGACCTCTTCTTGTTTCCTTCGCCACTTTTATACGTTGTTGATTCAGTTCGATTGCGTTACCTGTTTGTATCCCGATAAAGCGGAGGTTTGATATAAGAAGGTGGTTTAGATCTCTGACAATCTGTAAAATGATTTATGTCATTAGATCTGAATTGCTTGGATCTTTTCTTTTAGTCTGTGTGTATTCGGCAGGGGCCAATTTAGAGAGTTTTTGTCCTTCGCTGTATCTCAGGCTCAATTATAATCACCGGACGCCATTGTTATTCATCACTCGCCCAAAAGACGTAATACCCGGCAGGACCTAAGAGCTGTATACGGAATACAAACCATTACGCTGACATTTGTAGGTGACAGACGCTCAATCATCTCCTATAGCTGGCTGTGAGTGAAAAATAAGGCACCTGCATGGGTAGGGCTCTAGGCCCATCCTACTCAACTGATGGGCATTACCCAGGTGCCCAGGGCATGAGAAAGGACCACTAAGAATGAGATTCATTCTCTGTTACAAAGGTTGGGGATTCAATTCTCTGATTTCTGTCGAGCATCTTCAGGGGAGTGGGGTCTGATCAGAGACAGTCTGGAAACTCCTGGTTGGTCTTCATTAGGACCTGGAGAGCAAACAGGAGAGACACCGAGCGCTCTGAGTGCAGTATTTAGACCATAAATCATGGAAAATGTGAGAAAGCAATATGGTAACCAGTTGGTCCTGCACCTGATGGCGTTTTGAACCGTCACAACCCCTTGTGTAGTCTTTGAGGAGGTAGCCCAGGTGGGAGTGGCAGTGGGTCCACTGGAGAGACTTCTGGAGAGACAGTAGGTAGAGGACAAGGACCAAAAATCCTGTGATTAAGGAGGTTCCGTGCTCCCTGGCCATAGGACAAGACATACACGGAAATACCCAAAGTGGATTCTTTATTGAAATTGGTAGAAGATCACAACGCGTTTCGGGCCAAACTAGGTCCTTTCTCAAGTGCAAATAAACAGGTCACGTCAGCATCTAGCCTGACGTGACCTGTTTATTTGCACTTGAGAAAGGGCCCAGTTTGGCCTGAAACGCGTCGTGCTAAGAGTAGACAGAACTGTATATGAATCTGTATATGATACACTGCCCCTAGTGGTTACTGCACATGACCTGTTTATTTGCACTTGAGAAAGGGCCCAGTTTGGCCTGAAACGCGTCGTGCTCTTCTACCAATTTCAATAAGGAATCCACTTTGGGTATTTCCGTGTATGTCTTGTCCTATCGCCAGTGAGTGCAGATCCTCCTTAACCACGGGCTTTTTGGTCCTTGTCCTCTACCTACTCATTAGGACCTGGGAGATGTAAGTATTGAGAAAGCCCTTGAAGGACTCCGATGCAGTATATGTACACATAAGGATAAGCCATGACAGGCTGCAATTCTCAACACAACCACTAGGTGACCACATGCAAACACATAGAGCGTTAACAGCCCCGCACAGAGTATTGCAGAATGATGTTGCTTTTTCAGAGCTGGTCATCTGAGCCACTTATCTCTGGATATCTCAGGCCAAGAGGTAACGTAAGAAAGGGGACGTTTGTAGCTTTCTTTAAAGTCCCGCTATATATAGAAAACTAGTCATGGTTGGACGGACAGCTGGTGGACATATTTATTTTTCCCTTTTGACCTGACCATCAGACGTAAGATCCAGGGGTGGGGCACAGTAGAACATACGCATTGTTCCGGATATATCTTCTTGCCTGCTCTTCACTTAGGATACAGTCTTCCCGGCTGCCCACATGATGGCCGCCGCTGGTGCTGATGTTATTTTTGACTTTGTTAGGACTTGATATGAATTATCTGTGTATGAGATCTAATAAGTGATTCACAGGTTAATGGTTTTATGCTCTCATACGGCGTCTCCTGAGTGTATCCATTGACCAACGTTATGTAGACACAATTACGGTTCAGCGGTAATTGTATCGGCTCCACATCAGAGGTGTGTAGGCTAATAGGTTCTAATGGCTTGGGAAAAGCCCGATTACAATGGAAATGCTTTCTGTCTTTGATTTGCAAATTAGCTAAATGATTTCCTTATTGTCTCACCCGCGATTCAGTGAAGAATTTTTTTATTTTGAATATATATTATTAAAGGGGACAGTATTATATAAGTTCCCTGATTCATACTGCCAGTCTTTACTCCTGTGTGTGCTGTGTGCAGAACCTCCGGTGTTTCCTATGAGATGCTGCTTCACACTACTCTACCCTGCCTCCTGCTTGTAAGAGTTGACAGGGAGTAACCTAGTTGAGGAGCTACATTGAAGTTGCATCACATAGGAATACACTGAAACCCTGCAGTGTGACAAAAATATTGAAAGCCCCAAGGCATAGCCCATATTACCTACCCTTGGTATATCTCCCCTCTCCTCTAAATATACTATTACTTTAGTATCTGCTAACATTGACCTCGATGTCAATCATATCCAATGTTTTCATCCCATTTTTGCTGGCCACCTGCCTTGATCAGGCGGTATTACTCTTGTGCTCGACACCCTACAGAATATATTGCTATTTTTGCAAATTCAGTTTCTTCTGTTATTCCACAAATACTTGGCTAATAGAGACGAATGTGAATAATCGCACACAAAACATGACAGATGTGGGCAGCGCGGCGTTTGTCTGCCGAATACATCTCTCTAAAATTGAGATGTTTTTTGTCACATGGCAAGTTTTTTGACAAGGAGATAGAAGAGGTTGAATAGGATTAATAGTGTGCGCCAAGCGTGCGTTCTGCAGAGGCAAAATGTGATTACAGAAAATGAATAATGGACTATTACAAGATTAATGTGTAAATCCATATTGTCCTTATTTCACTTTTAGAAAGTTAACTGTAGAGCGAAGATTCGGGAATTGAAACCCAAGAGCCCATAGCCCAAGAGACCCCGAGGGTGGCCCTATAGGCCCATTTTCATATACCCTTCCATGAAATTATTAGAAAGGGGTTCTCGGTAGGGTTGAGCCAATCTTCAGATTTCAGGATCGATTTTAAAATCCGATTTCCGATCATTTTCCAGTCGATCCCGATCGTGAAATTTGCTCGATCGCCGATCGGAATCCGATCTTTTCTGATCCCGATTGCTCCACCCTAGTCAATGCTTCTCTATGGGAAATGTCACTCTTAGGGTTGAGCCCATCTTGAGATTTCAAAATCCGATTTCCGATCATTTTCCAGCCGATTCTGATTGTGAAATTTGCTCAATCGCTGATCGGAATCCGATCTTTTCCAATCCCGATCTCGGTATAGGACCCTCATCTATTAGCCAATTTACAGCTGCTACAAAGAATGTCTCTGACTGTGAAGGGCCCAGCAGGTCCAGTCAATGGGTTTCATTGGGCAAGGTGTAATACTTTGTGTTCCCTGTGGGGGAGCTGTAGTAAAATTACTAGCAGGTTTTGTTACAGTTTAGAGTAGGAAACTTCTGAGCCAAAGAGGTAGTGTAAAACATAGCAGCTGCAAAAGCCAAATTAAGTCAAATTTTTGTTACAGAAAACTGTTCTCAATTTTTTTTTGTATAGATATGTCGATAAATTAAAAAAGGAGAGCGCCACATAATATAGCTGCTAGGGTGTTGCTTAAAAGGGTTGTCCAGGCAAAATTTTTATATTTTATATAGGTCAGGGGAGATGAAAAAAATAAAATCATACTCACCATTCCCCGATCCTCTGGTGCCTCCCCGCATGGTTCAGTCCTGCTAGTCCATTGTTATCTTCTAGAGGAAGTCCCCATCACACGTGACTGCTGAGGCCAATCAGTGGCCTCAGCGAAGGGAGTGTGACATCACTACCTGTGATGCCCCTGGGCCTCTTCCTGACCTCACGTAACTGCTGAGGCCAATCAGCGGCTTCAGTGGAAGGGCTCTATGATGTCGGACTTTATAGGGTTTCAGCCAGTTAAGTGCCTTGATTTGCATCGATCAACTTCTTTGCCAGGAGTTTTTGGGTTTACCATTCCTGCTTCATCTAATAGGAATCGTTCCACTAATTCCTGCATGGCTGGAATTTTTTCTCTAGCCCCCACCATTCCTGAGAAATAAGTACTGTTAGTTTTGGTGCCCAAGGTGCTACATAGGTTCTGTACTGTTAGGTTCGTGGTGTCAGGCAGGAGCAGGTAAGGGGGCATTGTTCACAGCTCCGACATTGTCCACCTCTGATTGAAGATCTAAACCACATCCCCTTGCTTGCTCCTGCCTGACTCACTTAACAGTACACGGCCCAAGTAGCCTATCAGGCACCAAAACTAACAGCACTTATTGCTCAGAAATGGCGGGTGTGAGAGAAAAAATTCCAACTGTGCCTGAATCAGTGGAGCGGCACCAATTCATAAGAAATGGAGTTAGTCAAGATGGGGAAAGGTCCTCTTTAAGGAAAGAGCATAGAAGAGCCATGTTTGAGCATCTTAGGTGGGTGGAGACATGGGTATTCTCATCACAGCCATTGAAATTGTAAAATTGCTTCATTTTGTTTCGTCGCGTGCCTCATTTATTAAACCTTTCCGCGGCCGTCGGTTTGTTGCGGGGATTTCAGATGAACGCGCCATCTGTAACACAAGTCCCTGCATTCTTTAAATGTAGGTCAGTAGTCTTCGAAATTCAGATTAAAAAGAGTTGGATTTCACCCAAGTGATCACATTATTTAATGACATGAAGCTGGAGAGGCTGTGTGTTCCCGGCCAAGCAGGGTATTATAAGGTTACATGTGAGACCGGCATGGCAGAGCGTAACCAGGGGCATAGCCATAGGGGATGCAGAGGTAGCAGTCGTATCAGTGCCCAAGGGGGTAACCGGGCTCTCTGACACATAAGACTCTAGTGCTATAAATAGCAAGTGGTAGGCAGAGGCCGTGTTACAGATTTTACTTTGGAGCTTCTACCATGCAACTAGATACCCTGTAGGGTCGGGGAACCTTGTTATCATGTTGCATCATAAGTTGTATACGTGCCAAGGGGCTCCGCTGTTATACGCCGCATAGGCTCATGGGTGGTGCCCGGTCTACTCAAGGACAAGGAAGCCAGGTGCCTCCAATTCAGATGCTTGTAGAAGTTGGAGAAAGCAAGCAAATACTTGTAGGTACTTTAGTGAGGAAGATGTTAAAGGGATCCTATCATTGGATTCCCTTTTTTTCTGCCTACCATTTAGGAATAGCCTTAAGAAAGGTTATTCTTCTCCTACCTTTAGATGTCTTCTCTGCTCCGCCGTTCGGTAGAAATCCCAGTTTTCTTCGGTATGCAAATGAGTTCTCCGGCAGCACTGGGGGCGGTCCTCACCGCTCAAACAGCACTGGGGGCGGTCCCTAATGCTGCGAGAGAAATCTCCAGTGCCACCTCCATCTCCTTGTGTCTTCTTCCGTCCTGGGTTTCAATTTTCTAGGCCTCGGGCCGAGCCAACTGCGAATGCCTGGGCCACAAGAAACTGGCTGCTTACACCAGCTTACTGTGTAAGCAGCCATTTCTAGTTTCTAATTGGCTCTGCCTGAGACCTGATGGCAAAGCCGACTGCGCATGCCTAGAAGATTGAAACCCTGGACGGACGAAGAGACAGGGAGAGGGTGTTCCAGAAGAAGATGGAGGTGGCGCTGGAAAGATCTCTCGCAGCATTGGGTGCGCCCCCTGTGCTGTTTGTGCACTGGGAACCGCCCCCAGTGCTGTGAGAGAACTCATTTGCATACAGAAGAAAACCCGGATTTCTACTGAACGGCGGCGCGGAGAAGACATCTAAAGGTAGGAGAAGGATAGACTTTCTTAAGGCTATTCCTATGTGTTTTAAAGAAAATAAGGGTATCCAATGATAGGACCCCTTTAAAATTAATGGGCCTGAGCTGTAGTTTGGCCATGTGACCAATGGACATGATGTCACTTCCTGAGAAGACAGCAGCCATATTTTCGAAGTCCTACATAACCCCTTTAAGTACAGCAAAGTCCAACCATAGACTGACCTAAACACTCTGCAGTGATGGGTGGTGGCAACGGTTGGAACAGTAGTTGAGACAGAAAACACAAAAGATGTGGGAAAACCCTTTTTATCGGAGACCTCCCCCCAATGCGACTGCAGAAGGGCAAAAAATTGACATTATTTATTAGGATCATACCAATTGGTCTGCTCTATACTCACAGAAAACGAGATGTGATGAAGGGGTGGTGCTGTGTATAACACCGAACACCCTAAAACGCGTTATCTGTTATCAATACCACTCGTGTGTACCGCATCCTAACGTACCGAGAGAGAGCGCGCATTCTGGTTCAAATTGTGGGAATCCAACTCCGTAAAATCACAGTCTACAAAATGAAATGAAAATACAATCAATAAGCAAAAATTAGGCAAAATTTTTTATAGGAGATTGAATAAAAAAAATCATTAATAAAAAAAAAATCATTAAAAAATAACGATAATAGCTAATATAATATAATATAATATGGTAAATAAGCAAAAATAAAGGATAACTATAAAAAAAACTACCCAAAAAATTTTAGTGATCGAATGAAAAATTTATTAGCAAAAATATTCCAACAATGATATCTAATAATATAGAATGTAAAATAATACAATAAGATAAAGCATAAATATAGACAATAAATAAAACTTTTTAGTGATAGAATGAAAAATTCACCCAGAAAAAATAATCCAAACAACAATAACAATAATAACTAATATATATATATATATATATATATATATAGAAAACTCAAATCTGTAGTAGTCTGCTCTATACAAATCCACAGTTCTCGCCCGATTTGGGTAAAATTTGGCACGCCCCCTCTCCCCCCACAGGAGCAGAATACTGCGCACATTACATCTCGCTAGCGCCCCCCCGTCATGAGATTGGAGCCCCTAAATTTAGGCCCTATACATATAATGGGGAAAAGTGAAAGTGTAAGCACTGAGGGGAAAACAACAGTTGTGACTGACAGGGATGGATTATAGCGACTGCGCCAAAGAGTCGCTGCTAAAGGGACCACACACAACACAAACATCACACAGACAGCACACATACACCAACCCACAAGCACAAGACCACAAAAATACCACAATACACAACACAAGCACCACCCCACAAATACCACACACACTCACACATGGACCACACATGCACGCAAAGACACTCAGATGGATGCACACTACACACACGGATGAACAGAGCACATGCATACTCACAACTACCGCACACAT
Source organism: Leptodactylus fuscus (assembly GCF_031893055.1). Classification (NCBI taxonomy): domain Eukaryota; kingdom Metazoa; phylum Chordata; class Amphibia; order Anura; family Leptodactylidae; genus Leptodactylus; species Leptodactylus fuscus. The sequence continues at coordinate 16,316,263 of NC_134268.1, forward strand.
GGACATTTGCTCGATCCACACAGAAACACATGGATAACACACGCACATACCCGCATACATATACACGGACCACACACGTGCATGTACACACGCATACAAACACATGGATCACACATGTGCGCACACCCACAAATACACACAGGCACATGCACACACGCGCATACATATACATGGACCACACAAGTGCATGCACACACGCATACATACACGTGGATCACATGCATGTACACGCACACATGCACTGATAAAACATGTCTGGTATCCTTAGTGGCTGCTTGCACACTGCAGTATTTTTCACATTCCTCCAGACCATGGATTTGACAGTTCCATAGACTTCTTTTTGCACAAAGCTGTGAAATTTGCAGGCTCCATAGAAGTCTATGTAGATGTAGAATCCACGGGCTGTAGACTGTAGTGTTACTGTAGTGTGTAAGCAGCCTTACTGAGCAGCCATATTGGTCAGGGGAAAACTGCCTGATAGTAAGATTGTCATTATTGCTGACTATACAGGGAGCTCTCAGCACTGAGCCCTACAATAGATAGTTGTGTAACTGTTGATGAACTACTTATAGATTACACTGGAGGGAGGGGGAGGGGTGCATTATGTTGTTAATTGGGTGTAAATATTTTACATATCTGTGTAAGGGGCATAAATTAAAATTTTTGATAAAAAATAATTTCAAATCTAGTTGTAATAGTTTATACTACATAATATGTGCTGAATATGTGAAATCAATAAAAATGTTGAGATGAAAAAAAAGTTGTTAAAATTGGTAAAATGGCAAAATAAGTAAAAATTTTACGCATGCCTCTCAGCAGTCCCAGATTCTGCGGGATATTCCCGGATTTGGGGTCCTGTCCCGCAGTCCCGTCAGCGGGAGGTATGTCCCGGTTTTAACTCATCTGCATCCGGAGTTGAATACATAGGCGAGTAAAGCAGCAGCTGTCACAACTCAGCTCTTGCTTTAATGCTGCGATCTGGCTCCTGGATGTCTGGGCGCGATGTGATGACGTCACTCATATCATGCCTACAGCTCTGTAAGTTGAACTGTGGAAAGAGCTACGGGTAGCAAGGGAAAGGTGAGTATCAGTGTTGTTTTGTGTTAACCCCTTCCCAACATGCGCCGTAATAGTACAGCGCGTGTCGGGTCTGTAACTATGGCGACCGCCCGGGAGCCGGGCGGCCGTCATAGCCGCCGGGTGTCTACTGCTTTAAGCAGTAGACAACCGGCTCTAATGCCTCCGATCGGTCCCCGGACCGATCAGAGGCATTAACCCCTCCGGCGCTGCTGTCAAAGGTGCTGGAGGCGCCATTTTCCCGGCGGCGCATGGGCGCCGCCATTTTGGCAAGGATCGCCGGCTCCTGGAGCATGCTCCAGGGCCGACGTCATGTTGCAGTGACAGCCGGGAGCCTTGTTAAAGGCTCCCAGCCGGTCTGCAAATTCTCTCTTTTGCAGGCTGGTGTATGCAGCCTGCAAAAGAGATGATGCTTTTTTGCAATGCATTGCAATGCATTAGCATTGTAATGCATTGCATTAGTGATCAGACCCCCCTGGGGTTCAACACCCCTAGTGGGTCTAATAAATGCAAAAAAAAAATAAAAAAAAAAGTAAAAAAAATATAAAAAAATATAAAAAGTATTAAAAGTTCAAATCACCCCCCTTTCCCTAGAACAAATATAAAAGTAGTTAAAAACTGTGAAACACATACATGTTAGGTATCCGCGCGTCCGAAATCGCCCGCTCTACAAATCTATAAAAATATTTTTCCTGTTCGGTAAACGCCGTAGCAGGAAAAATAGTCAAAAGTGCCAAACCGCCGTTTTTTCACTGTTTTAATTCTGATAAAAATTTGAATAAAAAGTGATCAAAGCAATAACATTTCCCGAAAATGGTAGAACTGAAAAGTACACCCGGCCCCGCAAAAAAAGACGCCCTATGCATCCCCGTACACCTATGTATAAAAAAGTTACGGCCGTCGGAATATGGCGACTTTTAGAAAAAAAAAATTTTAACACCGTTTTGGAATTTTTTTTTAGGGGTCAAAATGTAAATAAAACCATATAAATTTGGTATCCCTGGAACCGTACCAAAACACAGAATACAGGGGACATGTCATTTTGGCTGCACAGTGAACGCCGTAAAACCAAAGCCCGTAAGAAAGTCGCAGAAATGCATTTTTTCTTCAAATCCACCCCATTCTGAATTTTTTTCCTGCTTTCCAGTACATTATATAGAATAATTAATGGTGGCATCATGAAGAAAAAATTGTCCCGCAAAAATTAAGACTTCATATGACTCTGGGAGCGGAGAAATAAAAAAGTTATGGGGTTTAGAAGGAGGGGAGTAAAAAACGAAAAACGAAAATCAAAAAATGCCATCGGCGGGAAGGGGTTAAACATTGAGGGGGAACATAATGAAGGGGGCTCATGAAACTAGGGGCAGATGAAGGAGTGGGAAGAACAACATGAAACTGGGGCAGAGATGGAGGGGGGACATGAAACTGGGGCCGAAATGGGGGACATGAAACTGGGGGCAGAGATGGAGGGGGGACATGGAACTTGGGACAGAGATGGAGGGGGACATGAAACTGGGGCAGAGATGGAGGGGGGACATGAAACTGGGGCAGAGATGGAGGGGGGACATGAAACTGGGGCAGAGATGGAGAAGGGGACATGAAACTGGGGCCGAGATGGGGGACATGAAACTGGGGGCAGAGATGGAGGGGGGACATGGAACTTGGGACAGAGATGGAGGGGGACATGAAACTGGGGCAGAGATGGAGGGGGGACATGAAATTGGGGCAGAGATGGAGGGGGGGGGACATGAAACTGTGAGCAGAGATGGGGGACATGAAACTGGGGTAAGAGATGGAGGGGTACATGAAACTGGGGGCAGATGGAGGGGGAGACATGAAACTAGGGGGCAAATTGTGGGGACATGAAACTGGGTGATGTAGATGGAGGGGGGGCATATAATTTACAGGTGACTGTAGGAGGATTATACTGCGTGGGGGCACATAAAAAATGAATGGGAGAATGGGTGGAGTCAACATAAAAGTGGGAGGGGCTAAATTTGTCACGTCGCGCATAGAGCACCGCACATGTTGTCCCTCTTATTGTACTTCAAAAGTTGGGAGGTATGTTTAAGTGGAAAAAAAGAAATACTGTAGCTGTGAAAATGTCAATTACAGTGTGATACAGAACATTTTACTTTAGCATAACCAACAATTTAATATATTTTGTGTGAGCGAAGCCGCAGGTAATCTACTAGTAATATAATATAATATAGTAACACCAGCAGGTAACGGGCCCAATCTACTTACCCATCCTGTCTCCTGCTCACAGCCACCGACACTGCCCCTTCTGCGGAGATGGCTGTGATCAGGAGCCGGGATCAATAGGTAAGACTGCAGGTCTGTGAACCCCACAATCACCGATACCATTATACTCTCTGGTCTTTTCAGACTCCCCGAGTATAATGATCGATAAGTTAATATTACTGACCCCATCATATCACCCCAGCCCTGCACATAGATAGGTTATACTGTCACCAGATCCTATGCTGTGGATAGGTCATCAGTATCAGACATGTTAAGATCATGGACATGCCCTTTAATATGTAAAAAAAAAAAAGAAAGTGGAAAACGTAATCTTATAACAATAATCATGATAATAGGAAAGAAAGTAAACAAAAAATTAAAAGGTTAATTATAAAAATAAAAATATGTAGAGGAAGTAATAAAATATTAGTTACAAATACCATAAATGTATATATATTTGTATAACATAAATAACAGATTATTCTGTAATGATGATACTGCATTTTAATTACTTGAAAAGGAAAATTATAAAAATAGTCTCCTTATTTTTGTTTGTGTTATTGCTTTCAGGGATCTGTTTCTATGGAAAGTGGCACATTAACTGCTTTATTCCCAGAGGCTGCTACATGTACAGAAGTTACCAACACTACTGCTACATTGTTACCTCATGATACAGAATGTCTGTGCTATTGGATATATCTAAGGCTAAGGATATAGACTACAGTAGTATATACAGCAGAATAGTGAGCACAGCTCTGGGGTATAATACAGGATAAGTAATGCAATGTATGTACACAGTGACTGCACCAGCAGAATATTGAGCACAGCTCTGGAGTATAATACAGGATAAGTAATGTAATGTATGTACACAGTGACTGCACCAGCAGAATAGTGAGCGCAGCTCTGGAGTATAATACAGGATAAGTAATGTAATGTATGTACACAGTGACTGTACCAGCAGAATAGTGAGCGCAGCTCTGGAGTATAATACAGGATAAGTAATGTAATGTATGTACACAGTGACTGCACCAGCAGAATAGTGAGCGCAGCTCTGGAGTATAATACAGGATAAGTAGTGTAATGTATGTACACAGTGACTGCACCAGAAGAATAGTGAGCGCAGCTCTGGAGTATAATACAGGATAAGTAATGTAATGTATGTACACAGTGACTGTACCAGCAGAATAGTGAGTGCAGCTCTGGAGTATAATACAGGATAAGTAATGTAATGTATGTACACAGTGACTGTACCAGCAGAATAGTGAGCGCAGCTCTGGAGTATAATACAGGATAAGTAATGTAATGTATGTACACAGTGACTGCACCAGAAGAATAGTGAGCGCAGCTCTGGAGTATAATACAGGATAAGTAATGTAATGTATGTACACAGTGACTGTACCAGCAGAATAGTGAGCGCAGCTCTGGAGTATAATACAGGATAAATAATGTAATGTATGTACACAGTGACTGTACCAGAAGAATAGTGAGTGCAGCTCTGGAGTATAATACAGGATAAGTAATGTAATGTATGTACACAGTGACTGTACCAGCAGAATAGTGAGCGCAGCTCTGGAGTATAATACAGGATAAGTAATGTAATGTATGTACACAGTGATTGTACCAGCAGAATAGTGAGTGCAGCTCTGGAGTATAATACAGGATAAGTAATGTAATGTATGTACACAGTGACTGCACCAGCACAATAGTGAGCGCAGCTCTGGAGTATAATACAGGATAAGTAATGTAATGTATGTACACAGTGACTGCACCAGCACAATAGTGAGCGCAGCTCTGGAGTATAATACAGGATAAGTAATGTAATGTATGTACACAGTGACTGCACCAGCACAATAGTGAGCGCAGCTCTGGAGTATAATACAGGATAAGTAATGTAATGTATGTACACAGTGACTGCACCAGCAGAATAGTGAGCGCAGCTCTGGAGTATAATACAGGATAAGTAATGTAATGTATGTACACAGTGACTGCACCAGCAGAATAGTGAGCGCAGCTCCGGAGTATAATACAGGATAAGTAATGTAATGTATGTACACACTGACTGTACCAGCAGAATAGTGAGCGCAGCTCTGGAGTATAATACAGGATAAGTAATGTAATGTATGTACACAGTGACTGTACCAGAAGAATAGTGAGCGCAGCTCTGGAGTATAATACAGGATAAGTAATGTAATGTATGTACACAGTGACTGCACCAGCAGAATAGTGAGCGCAGCTCTGGAGTATAATACAGGATAAGTAATGTAATGTATGTACACAGTGACTGCACCAGCACAATAGTGAGCGCAGCTCTGGAGTATAATACAGGATAAGTAATGTAATGTATGTACACAGTGACTGCACCAGCAGAATAGTGAGCGCAGCTCTGGAGTATAATACAGGATAAGTAATGTAATGTATGTACACAGTGACTGCACCAGCACAATAGTGAGCGCACCTCTGGAGTATAATACAGGATAAGTAATGTAATGTATGTACACAGTGACTGCACCAGCAGAATAGTGAGCGCAGCTCTGGAGTATAATACAGGATAAGTAATGTAATGTATGTACACAGTGACTGCACCAGCACAATAGTGAGCGCAGCTCTGGAGTATAATACAGGATAAGTAATGTAATGTATGTACACAGTGACTGCACCAGCAGAATAGTGAGCGCAGCTCCGGAGTATAATACAGGATAAGTAATGTAATGTATGTACACAGTGACTGTACCAGCAGAATAGTGAGCGCAGCTCTGGAGTATAATACAGGATAAGTAATGTAATGTCTGTACACAGTGACTGCACCAGCAGAATAGTGAGCGCAGCTCTGGAGTATAATACAGGATAAGTAATGTAATGTATGTACACAGTGACTGTACCAGCAGAATAGTGAGCGCAGGTCTGGAGTATAATACAGGATAAGTAATGTAATGTCTGTACACAGTGACTGCACCAGCAGAATAGTGAGCGCAGCTCTGGAGTATAATACAGAATATAACTCAGAATTAATACATGATACACAGGATAAAGTACAGAAAATATTGATGGGATTTATTAACTTCATTTTGTTCAATGACAAAGACAAACTATTATCACTTGTATTTCTGAGAGCATTCTTACTTTACAGCATTATTCCCTCACCTGCCAGTACTATATTTAGATTAAAAACTGTGTTTAATGGTGGACATTAAGTTGAAACTATCGTCAAAGTGAATGGAAACTATTATTATTCTGAGGCCAATTTCAGAGGCTGATATCAGTAATATATTGTGCGTCAAGTATCACTCAAAGCAATATACAGTGTAATAAATGGCATCATTATTGGTATAAACATAAAATCATTGTACGCCAGGAGCATAAACACAACAGCAAGCTCTGACAATAGCAAAATTGATGTCTAAAGAAGGACATGTTACTGGAACGAGTTCATTCATTGATGTTCTGCACAGTTGACTGTGACTTTAATGTGATAACAATGTACTGTCTATAGTCTCTGGAACTGCAGCCATTTAGCTACATAGATATAAATGGACAGAAAATGGAATCTGAAGAACACACTGTAAAGGTCTAAAGCTAGAAAACTCAATTTGTGAAGATAATCTAGTACAAGGATGTATAGTGCCTAGGCTAGACTATATAGTACAGCAATATAGAGGCAACTGCCTAGTAGTATTATAGTATAGTACATAGGGTCAGGGGATAATACATAGGAGTAGTATTATAGTAGTTATATTCTTGTACATAGGAGCAGTATTATAGTAGTTATATTCTTGTACATAGGAGTAGTATTATAGTAGTTATATTCTTGTACATAGGAGCAGTATTATAGTAGTTATATTCTTGTACATAGGAGGTAGTATTATAGTAGTTATATTCTTGTGCATAGGAGGTAGTATTATAGTAGTTATATTCTTGTACATAGGAGGTAGTATTATAGTAGTTATATTCTTGTACATAGGAGTAGTATTATAGTAGTTATATTCTTGTACATAGGAGCAGTATTATAGTAGTTATATTCTTGTACATAGGAGTAGTATTATAGTAGTTATATTCTTGTACATAGGAGCAGTATTATAGTAGTTATATTCTTGTACATAGGAGTAGTATTATAGTAGTTATATTCTTGTACATAGGAGGTAGTATTATAGTAGTTATATTCTTGTACATAGCAGGCAGTATTATAGTAGTTATATTCCTGTACAAAGGAGGTAGTATTATAGTAGTTATATTCTTGTACATAGGAGGTAGTATTATAGTAGTTATATTCTTGTACATAAGAGTACTATTATAGTAGTTATATTCTTGTACATAGGAGCAGTATTATAGTATTTATATTCTTGTACATAGGAGCAGTATTATAGTAGTTATATTCTTGTACATAGCAGTATTATAGTAGTTATATTCTTGTACATAGCAGTATTATAGTAGTTATATTCTTGTACATAGGAGTAGTATTATAGTAGTTATATTCTTGTACATAGGAGTAGTATTATAGTAGTTATATTCTTGTACATAGGAGGTAGTATTATAGTAGTTATATTCTTGTACATAAGAGTAGTATTATAGTAGTTATATTCTTGTACATAGGGGCAGTAGTTATATTCTTATACATAGGAGTAGTATTATAGTAGTTATATTCTTGTACATAGGAGTACTATTATAGTAGTTATATTCTTGTACATAGGAGTAGTATTATAGTAGTTATATTCTTGTACATAGGAGGTTGTATTATAGTAGTTATATTCTTGTACATAAGAGTAGTATTATAGTAGTTATATTCTTGTACATAGGAGTAGTATTATAGTAGTTATATTCTTGTACATAGGAGTAGTATTATAGTAGTTATATTCTTGTACATAGGAGTAGTATAGTAGTTATATTCTTGTACATAGGAGTAGTATTATAGTAGTTATATTCTTGTACATAGGAGTAGTATTATAGTAGTTATATTCTTGTACATAGGAGCAGTATTATGGTAGTTATATTCTTGTACATAGGAGTATTATTATACTAGTTATATTCTTGTACATAGGAGTTGTATTATAGTAGTTATATTCTTGTACATAGGAGGTAGTATTATAGTAGTTATATTCTTGTACATAGGCGTAGTATTATAGTAGTTATATTCTTGTACATAGGAGTAGTATTATAGTAGTTATATTCTTGTACATAGGAGTAGTATTATAGTAGTTATATTCTTGTACATAGGAGAAGTATTATAGTAGTTATATTCTTGTACATAGGAGTAGTATTATAGTAGTTATATTCTTGTACATAGGAGTAGTATTATAGTAGTTATATTCTTGTACATAGGAGTAGTATTATAGTAGTTATATTCTTGTACATAGGAGTAGCATTATAGTAGTTATATTCTTGTACATAGGAGAAGTATTATAGTAGTTATATTCTTGTACATAGGAGCAGTATTATAGTAGTTATATTCTTGTACATAGGAGTAGTATTATAGTAGTTATATTCTTGTACATAGGAGCAGTATTATAGTAGTTATATTCTTGTACATAGGAACAGTATTATAGTAGTTATATTCTTGTACATAGGAGGCAGTATTATAGTAGTTATATTCTTGTACATAGGAGCAGTATTATAGTAGTTATATTCTTGTACATAGGAGGTAGTATTATAGTAGTTATATTCTTGTACATAGGAGGTAGTATTATAGTAGATATATTCTTGTACATAGGAGGCAGTATTATAGTAGTTATATTCTTGTACATAGGAGTAGTATTATAGTAGTTATATTCTTGTACATAGGAGGTAGTATTATAGTAGTTATATTCTTGTACATAGGAGGCAGTATTATAGTAGTTATATTCTTGTACATAGGAGTAGTATTATAGTAGTTATATTCTTGTACATAGGAGGTAGTATTGTAGTTATATTCTTGTACATAGGAGGTAGTATTATAGTAGATATATTCGTGTACATAGGGGCAGTATTATAGTAGTTATATTCTTGTACATAGGAGTAGTATTATAGTAGTTATATTCTTGTACATAGGAGTAGTATAGTAGTTATATTCTTGTACATAGGAGTAGTATTATTCTAGTTATATTCTTGTACATAAGAGCAGTATTATAGTAGTTATATTCTTGTACATAGGCGTAGTATTATAGTAGTTATATTCTTGTACATAGGAGCAGTATTATAGTAGTTATATTCTTGTACATAGGAGCAGTATTATAGTAGTTATATTCTTGTACATAGGAGTAGTATTATAGTAGTTATATTCTTGTACATAGGAGAAGTATTATAGTAGTTATATTCTTGTACATAAAGGCAGTATTATAGTAGTTATATTCTTGTACATAGGAGTAGTATTATAGTAGTTATATTCTTGTACATAGGAGTAGTATTATAGTAGTTATATTCTTGTACATAGGAGTAGTATTATAGTAGTTATATTCTTGTACATAGGAGTAGTATTATAGTAGTTATATTCTTGTACATAGGAGAAGTATTATAGTAGTTATATTCTTGTACATAGGAGCAGTATTATAGTAGTTATATTCTTGTACATAGGAGTAGTATTATAGTAGTTATATTCTTGTACATAGGAGCAGTATTATAGTAGTTATATTCTTGTACATAGGAGCAGTATTATAGTAGTTATATTCTTGTACATAGAGGCAGTATTATAGTAGTTATATTCTTGTACATAGGAGCAGTATTATAGTAGTTATATTCTTGTACATAGGAGGTAGTATTATAGTAGTTATATTCTTGTACATAGGAGGTAGTATTATAATAGATATATTCTTGTACATAGGAGGCAGTATTATAGTAGTTATATTCTTGTACATAGGAGTAGTATTATAGTAGTTATATTCTTGTACTTAGGAGGTAGTATTATAGTAGTTATATTCTTGTACATAGGAGGTAGTATTATAGTAGATATATTCTTGTACATAGGAGGCAGTATTATAGTAGTTATATTCTTGTACATAGGAGTAGTATTATAGTAGTTATATTCTTGTACATAGGAGGTAGTATTATAGTAGTTATATTCTTGTACATAGGAGGTAGTATTATAGTAGATATATTCTTGTACATAGGGGCAGTATTATAGTAATTATATTCTTGTACATAGAGGCAGTATTATAGTAGTTATATTCTTGTACATAGGAGCAGTATTATAGTAGTTATATTCTTGTACATAGGAGGTAGTATTATAGTAGTTATATTCTTATACATAGGAGGTAGTATTATAGTAGATATATTCTTGTACATAGGAGGCAGTATTATAGTAGTTATATTCTTGTACATAGGAGTAGTATTATAGTAGTTATATTCTTGTACATAGGAGGTAGTATTATAGTAGATATATTCTTGTACATAGGGGCAGTATTATAGTAGTTATATTCTTGTACATAGGAGCAGTATTATAGTAGTTCTATTCTTGTACATAGGAAGTAGTATTATAGTAGTTATATTCTTGTACATAGGAGTAGTATTATAGTAGTTATATTCTTGTACATAGGAGAAGTATTATAGTAGTTATATTCTTGTACATAGGAGCAGTATTATGGTAGTTATATTCTTGTACATAGGAGTAGTATTATAGTAGTTATATACTTGTACATAGGAGCAATAATATAACAGTTCTGTTCTGTCCACAGGAGGTGTTATAATGCTTTTATTCTTGTACGTTATGGGTAATATTACCATTGTTGTATTCTTGCATTAGGGAGGAGAAATAGTGAGTTCGGAAGGAAAGTTCCACTTGGTATAAAGAACATTTGTTGTACCCTATCGTGCGCTATGATAAGAAGGGGCAGCTCTGCTTTCCATATGCACAACATGTAAGGATCTAGAGCTTAAGTCCTTGTATTATGAAGTATCATGACATAAAGCAATCCTTATATTTAATACTCCCCTCCTGATTATAACCCATTGCACAAACAAACTATTATTTGCATTAATGAGGGAGCGATAAGTGGGCTCCGCTCTCGTCTCGGATAACTTAATTAAAAGTGTTCATTCTCTCTCTTTGCAGTTGCTTGCTGTTTCTTTCTATCCAGGAACAAGCAGAGAAGGAGATGAATAATTAACTATGTCAGTGATAATTTATATTATGAAGTTGCTGCAATTAGAGGGATAGCCATGCTGGGAAAATTGTGACTCTTAGAAAGAACAAATAGCAATAATAATTATAATAATCCAAGAAATATTTGCAAGAATAACTGGAAGGGAGGAAAGTACAGTCACAAAACATTAACTCTCTGACTCCAGGCTGTGCCCAAATGGGCAAACTTTATGTATGGGTTACTGATGGCATTGTATAGGGTGGTACTTTATGGCACTGTTTTTAAGGCACTATGTAATGTACAATTATTGACTGGGAAGTGATTTAGGACCTGGCATACTCTGTTTAATATGGGACTCCATCCATGGTATGGCGGTGGTAAAATTTTGTTATGATCTCCAACCTAGGGATTTCACCTTAATGTCAGTGAGCTTCCAATTCTTAAGTAATCTTTGGGGGAAGGAAGAGTCTGGCCAGAGAAAATATAATACATAAGACTATATGGTATGTCTGTAGTCTTTCCAAATTTTAGGATAACAGGTTTCATCCAATGAGAATGGTACCTTTAGGGCATCACTTCCAATCACAAGTGTTGTACCATAGGAGAAATGTATACAGATTACACTGTGTGCAGAAGTGGGTAACAGATGGTGAATAGATGGACAACAATACATGCAAAGGAAAGGAGTGTCGCGTGTAAAATTAGAGAGTGGTCAGGGCCACTCTATTATGAAATTGTTAAAGAGAGGATATCTGTTAGATAAAATGATTTTGTAGGACCACCCTCCAACAATCCTTAAAGGGGCTCTATCAGCAAAATGATTCTGTATGAGCCCCACATATGCGTGAATAGCCTTTAAAAAGGCTATTAAGGCACCGCAAATGTTATTTTAACACCCCCCCCGTTTTAAAATAAAACTATAAAAACATATATGTAAATCATACCTTAGCCCGCACGCTGGGCGGTGATGTATGATCTGACGTCATCTTCTGGCACACCTTCTTCTTCTTTCTTCTTCTTTCAGCAACGTCATCTTCTTCCAGCGGTTCAAATCTGATTGGTTCGAATCCAGCGCATGCGCACTGCCATTGAGAAAAATTGCGCCGGAGCGTTCACAGTAGCTCCGGAGGGAGCGCTACTGCGCACGCGCTGGATTTGAACCAATCAGATTTGAACCGCTGGAAGAAGATGACGTTGCCGAAAGAAGAAGAAGAAGGCGTGCCAGAAGATGACGTAGGGTCATGCATCACCGCCCAGCGTGCACGATAGGTATAACTTACATATATGTGTTATAGTATTGTTTTAAAACGGGGGGAGGGGGGGGGTAAAATAAGATTAGCGGTGCCTGAATAGCTTTTTTAAAGACTATACACGCAGATAAGGGGCTCATACAGCATCATTTTGCTGATAGAGCCCCTTTAAGAAGTAGACTATAGTACTCGTAAAGATTTGGGGGCTATGAAAAAGGAGTCAGATATTGTGGAGGGAAGGTTGTCAAATACTATGGGGGGGTGCAAAATAGGGGTACCATACACTATGTAGGGGCAAAAATGTGGTACCATATACTGTGTTTGGCAAAAAGGAGTCATATACTGTGGGAGGCTAAAAACGGGTAATCTATTGTTGGGGCAAAGAGGGGGGCATTAAACTGCGGTCTGCTTAAAAATGGGGGTCATGTATTGTGGGGAGAGAATGGGGTCATATACTGTAGGGAGAAAAAAAGGATATCCTATATGGAGGGGGGGCATATACTGTGGGAGGGCCAAAAAAGTTGTTTATACATTGTGGGGGGGGGGGGCAAAGAGGGGGGCATTATACTGTGGGCTGCCTAAAAACAGGGTCATGTATTGTGTGGGGGCCCAAAAAAAAAAGGGATCATATACTGTGGTGTCATATACTATGCAGGGACCAAAAAAGTTGGTTGTGTACCATGTGGGGGCCACAAAAAAAAAAAAAAAATCATTTGGGAGTCAAATATGGAGATTTTTTTTTTTTTTTTTTAAGGAGACCCCACTATGCTATTGCTGGGTTGGGTATCTTTTTACGGGGGGGGGGGGGGGTGTCTCTCTGTATGTTTTGTATAGTACAGATTATATTGTCTCACTTTCCCATCCACATATTACGCAATGTTCCTTGTTACCTCCATCTGCACAAGGAAGTAAAATGCTCTGAACGCTCTACTACCCACACACTCTTCTACTGCCCCAACTGTGTGTCAGTTTACACTGCATACCTGGCATTCTATTCATCAACCTAACCCTTCAGGATGACCAGAGTGTAATGTTTTTCAGAATGAATAATGTCTGATTATCCTCGGTAAGCCCTGCGGCCTCTATGGCTGTAATGTATGCTTTCCTTCTGGAATAGCTCTTTAATAAAGACGGTTAATGGGATTTTAATATAATGTGTAACCCTGCGCTGAAGACTGGAGAGCGGATCCTGCACCCTCACCTAGCAACTCATCTAATCCTCATTTTTATCTTTATATATTTTGTATCCATCAAGTTTTCACCTTTGGCGATGATCGTGCACCCAACGAGCCTCAATAATATCTCATTAATACTTTGTAGTCTTTATTTTTACCTATAGGCGTACACTTTTGCAAATAGTTATTTTTTGAAGTTTCCAATGCCTATAAAATAATGCATTGAAAATCCCTTGCCGTTTTGTGCATCCAGCTCCTGTGCAGATCTATGTGTCTCCTTGCCTACAGGCTACAAATAAACCTTGTGAATTGTGTTTTCGCAGGGTTCAGATCCATAACTGAAAGCTCCTGGGCCAATGCAAAATCTGTAACACGGCGACACCTACCATGTGTTGCTTGTGATACTGGTGCCTTGTTATGTTGCAGAAGAGTCTTGGGGCCCCATCATGCACCAGGGTGTAGCTACTACTACCCTATGGCTACGCACCTATATGATGTATATTTTTTAAAAAATAACTGCAAAGTTTATCAATTTTTATGTTAGATGGATTGGAACCCAACATAGAATCATTGCAAAAATATTCATACCCAGCATTATAAATGGACTATCAAATCTTCATTAATATTAGCCAGATGGAACCTAGAAATCTGTCTTTTATGCAAATTTACCATTCAAATAAGATCAAAGGTGTTGGAAACTGAGCAAAGAGAAGCCATTAGGCAATTGTGGGGGAGGACAATGTTAATATAACCTGCAAAATCTGCGCTAACAAGCATACGAAAGACATGCTGCCATGTGGCGGACTACACGGCTACATGGGTCTTGGTTGAATGGCAGCCTTTACCTTAGCCATATTTTTCTAATGCAAAACTCTTGTCTATTTTGTTACAAAAATGTGCACCCCTCCTATCCATGGGTTAATAATGCAGCAGAAGAGAAGTGAACAGAGCTGCAATACCACACACAACCTGAGGACACATGGGGCGCTATTTTTGAAAGAGAGCAACGTTTTTTCTAATCCTTGGTAACTCCTTTAAAGGGGTTATAACGAATTTGAAGTTCTACCCTATCAATATGATATGGGATAGCATCATGATCAGTGGTTATCCAACCACTGGAGCCGGTGTTGGATTGGTCCACCAAAGAATCCTCAATTCTCAACACTATAATGGAGGACAGCCAAACCTGAAGGGTGCTCTGGTCTACTCCTAGGGGTGGGCGGGTGAGCCCACAGAATCATTTTATGTGGTTGGCCTAAGGAAGCTCAATCTGACACTAGCTAGGACCCCCATGATCATGCGAATGGGGGTCTTTTTGAGTGACGGGCCTCTATGGGGGCGCTGACATAGCCCAGGGCAGCCCCTGTAATTGTTCACATACAAAGGGCTTTTCACATTGCGAATGAGCTAGTTATGTAATTTTTTTTTTTTTTTTACCGATGCATCAAATTTTTTTTCCAAAATAGTTTTTGAAAACTGCCCTTTAATAATTCACATGTGAAGCCATTTACATCTTTAATTAAATTAGATGAGCAAACCTGTGGAGCGAAAAACTGGGTGAGGGGTGCGGGGGGCCTGCCAGAGGAGGAGAGAAGCTGCAGGCGGGAGGAGAGGGAGGAATGAAGATTCCCAATACAGGCAGAGGTGCGAGTACAGGAGAAGAGAGGGCAAGAAGGGAAGAAGGGAACAATCACAAAGGATGGCCGCCAACTGCACGCACATGGACCAGACTATACAAGTACAGGAAGGGATGTGTAAGACATATGTAGCCAAAACAGACGTGACAAGTGACCATAGGGCCCCATAACTTAGATTAGGGCCACAGTCCACCGGAAACATTGTCAGAAGCAAGTTCAGAACGAAAAAATTACAATTCTTCACAGTACAGAGATAATACACACAGTGATGTCACAGTACAGGATAATACACAGAGTGATGTCACAGTACAGAGATAATACACACAGTGATGTCACAGTACAGGATAATACACACAATGATGTCACAGTACAGAGATAATACACACAGTGATGTCACAGTACAGGATAATACACACAGTGATGTCACAGTACAGGGATAATACACACAGTGATGTCACAGTACAGAGATAATACACACAGTGATGTCACAGTACAGGGATAATACACACAGTGATGTCACAGTACAGAGATAATACACACAGTGATGTCACAGTACAGGGATAATACACACAGTGATGTCACAGTACAGAGATAATACACACAGTGATGTCACAGTACAGAGATAATACACACAGTGATGTCACAGTACAGGGATAATACACACAGTGATGTCACAGTACAGAGATAATACACACAGTGATGTCACAGTACAGAGATAATACACATAGTGATGTCACAGTACAGGATAATACACACAGTGATGTCACAGTACAGGGATAATACACACAGTGATGTCACAGTACAGGGATAATACACACAGTGATGTCACAGTACAGGGATAATACACACAGTGATGTCACAGTACAGAGATAATACACACAGTGATGTCACAGTACAGGGATAATACACACAGTGATGTCACAGTACAGGGATAATACACACAGTGATGTCACAGTACAGGGATAATACACAGAGTGATGTCACAGTACAGAGATAATACACACAGTGATGTCACAGTACAGGGATAATACACACAGTGATGTCACAGTACAGAGATAATACACACAGTGATGTCACAGTACAGAGATAATACACACAGTGATGTCACAGTACAGGGATAATACACACAGTGATGTCACAGTACAGAGATAATACACACAGTGATGTCACAGTACAGAGATAATACACACAGTGATGTCACAGTACAGAGATAATACACACAGTGATGTCACAGTACAGGGATAATACACACAGTGATGTCACAGTACAGGGATAATACACACAGTGATGTCACAGTACAGAGATAATACACGGACTGATGTCACAGTACAGAGATAATACACACAGTGATGTCACAGTACAGGGATAATACACACAGTGATGTCACAGTACAGGGATAATACACGGACTGATGTCACAGTACAGGATAATACACACAGTGATGTCACAGTACAGAGATAATACACACAGTGATGTCACAGTACAGAGATAATACACACAGTGATGTCACAGTACAGAGATAATACACACAGTGATGTCACAGTACAGGGATAATACACACAGTGATGTCACAGTACAGGGATAATACACACAGTGATGTCACAGTACAGAGATAATACACGGACTGATGTCACAGTACAGAGATAATACACACAGTGATGTCACAGTACAGGGATAATACACACAGTGATGTCACAGTACAGGGATAATACACGGACTGATGTCACAGTACAGGATAATACACACAGTGATGTCACAGTACAGAGATAATACACACAGTGATGTCACAGTACAGAGATAATACACCCAGTGATGTCACAGTACAGAGATAATACACACAGTGATGTCACAGTACAGAGATAATACACACAGTGATGTCACAGTACAGGATAATACACACAGTGATGTCACAGTACAGAGATAATACACACAGTGATGTCACAGTACAGAGATAATACACGGACTGATGTCACAGTACAGGATAATACACACAGTGATGTCACAGTACAGAGATAATACACACAGTGATGTCACAGTACAGGGATAATACACACAGTGATGTCACAGTACAGAGATAATACACACAGTGATGTCACAGTACAGAGATAATACACACAGTGATGTCACAGTACAGGGATAATACACACAGTGATGTCACAGTACAGAGATAATACACACAGTGATGTCACAGTACAGGATAATACACACAGTGGTGTCACAGTACAGGATAATACACACAGTGATGTCACAGTACAGGGATAATACACACAGTGATGTCACAGTACAGGATAATACACACAGTGATGTCACAGTACAGGGATAATACACACAGTGGTGTCACAGTACAGGGATAATACACACAGTGATGTCACAGTACAGGATAATACACACAGTGATGTCACAGTACAGGGATAATACACACAGTGATGTCACAGTACAGAGATAATACACACAGTGATGTCACAGTACAGGGATAATACACACAGTGATGTCACAGTACAGGGATAATACACACAGTGATGTCACAGTACAGAGATAATACACACAGTGATGTCACAGTACAGGATAATACACACAGTGATGTCACAGTACAGGATAATACACACAGTGATGTCACAGTACAGGATAATACACACAGTGATGTCACAGTACAGGATAATACACACAGTGATGTCACAGTACAGGGATAATACACACAGTGATGTCACAGTACAGGGATAATACACACAGTGATGTCACAGTACAGGGATAATACACACAGTGATGTCACAGTACAGAGATAATACACACAGTGATGTCACAGTACAGGATAATACACACAGTGATGTCACAGTACAGGATAATACACACAGTGATGTCACAGTACAGGATAATACACACAGTGATGTCACAGTACAGGATAATACACACAGTGATGTCACAGTACAGGATAATACACACAGTGATGTCACAGTACAGGATAATACACACAGTGATGTCACAGTACAGGGATAATACACACAGTGATGTCACAGTACAGGGATAATACACACAGTGATGTCACAGTACAGGGATAATACACACAGTGATGTCACAGTACAGAGATAATACACACAGTGATGTCACAGTACAGGATAATACACACAGTGATGTCACAGTACAGGATAATACACACAGTGATGTCACAGTACAGGATAATACACACAGTGATGTCACAGTACAGGATAATACACACAGTGATGTCATGGGGCAAGGGATATCTAATGTCTATACTGAAAATATGTATCTCTGTATCACAATGTATATCACAATAATGAAGTACGGACATTCCCTTACATACTATAATATAAGTGACACTGATACTATTTCTTGTCTTTGCTTCGCTTGAGCTTCTACCTCTATAGGGTCTGACCAGGACAAGTTCTATAATAGAATAAATCCTTCCATTACGCACATGACTTCTATATTTAATATACACTATAGACATAAAGATACTCCGAGCAGCGAGGAGAAGCGGAATCATCTGGATTTCTGCCCTCAAGGGTATAATGTAGTGATAATGGAAAATAGCGATGGAACAACAATAAGAAAAATGAGTTTTATGGTGAAATGTATTATCTTATCATTATTGTAATATTAAGAATAACAATGTAACGGCACAAAAACATATAAAAACAGCTGGAATCACAGGCAGATTGTATGCAGTATTCTATATCCTATGTGAGGAGTGGGTATGAAATAGGAAAGCTATAACAGGGGGCAGAAGCATCAGTGTTATATCATCTCAGATCATTGACTCAATAAAAGAATATCAAAATATGCAGCATCCAACAAGACTCTAAACATTGTGTGTGAATTCAGCCTTAGTGTCAGTGTGCGCCCATTCATGGTTACATTGGTGGCATCGCCATTGGCTTCTACAGCTCTTCTGAAGAAATTAAAGGGATCCCATCAGTAAAATTCTATTTTTGTCCCTAACACATAGGACTAGCCTTAAGAAAGACTATTCTTCACCTACCTATAGATGTCTTCTCCGCGCCGCCATTCGGTATAAATCCCAGTTTTCTTCTGTATGCAAATGACTTCTTTCGCAGCACTGGGGGCGGTCTCCAGCGCTCAAACAGCACTGGGGGCATCACCAATGCTGCAAGAGAACTCTCCAGTTCTCTAATGTGCTCTTTTTATCAAGCAGGCACGTGCAACGCCCACGCATGCGCACTCCACGTCCTGCTGTTGAGATTGAGGGTTGAACGGAGGGAGCGCGCATGCTCAATGCGCACCCCTTGTAAGGTGGAAAACGATCCCACAGTGGAGCGCTCAAACAGCCAGCGCGCATGCGTGGGGATGAGTTGTATTATAGCAGCGCTACTGGTTTCATGGCTGTGAGAACGGTAGCGAGCAAATAAATGAATGGATTGTTACTATATAATGTTTTGGCGCTAAATGCGGTTGCTAAAAAACCAACCCATTCATAATACTAATAACAACCAATGTTAAAAAAAGAGAACTATGAAGGTCTTGTAGCAAATATCCAGCAGTTGATAGTAAATGGTGATTGTATATTACATCGATACATAATACATGATGTAAAAATATATGGATAAAAATGCAGGGGGACCAATAAGAAGTGGGCTTTGTACAAGAATTTTTAGACTTTTCAAAAAATTTCATTTTTTTTTCTTTTTTTTTTTTTTCAGATTGTGGCACAAGCTGTATTGTTTATGTGTATGAACACTGCAGGCATCTTCATTAGCTACCTGTCTGACCGGGCTCAGCGACAAGCCTTCCTAGAGACTAGAAGATGTGTGGAAGCCAGGCTGAGACTAGAGACTGAAAACCAGAGACAGGTAGGTGTCAAATCCCCCATCCTACTGGTGGAAAGGAATAAGTGACAGTATGTATGTGACAGTATGGGAAATCCAATGTGTATAATTGTGTTGTTATATCATGCTGACATAGAGCTAGAGATTATATACAGAAAATGATACATTAGAGTATACTGTACACTTAATGCACTCACAAAAATAATACCGCCATAAGAATATAACTACTATAATACTACTCCTATGTACAAGAATATAACTACTATAATACTGCTCCTATGTACAAGAATATAACTACTATAATACTGCTCCTATGTACAAGAATATAACTACTATAATACTACTATGTACAAGAATATAACTACTATAATACTACTCCTATGTACAAGAATATAACTACTATAATACTGCTCCTATGTACAAGAATATAACTACTATAATACTGCTCCTAAGTACAAGAATATAACTACTATAATACTACCTCCTATGTACAAGAATATAACTACTATAATACTGCTCCTATGTACAAGAATATAACTACTATAATACTACTCCTATGTACAAGAATATAACTACTATAATACTGCTCCTATGTACAAGAATATAACTACTATAATACTACTCCTATGTACAAGAATATAACTACTATTATACTACTCCTATGTACAAGAATATAACTACTATAATACTGCTCCTATGTACAAGAATATAACTACTATTATACTACTCCTATGTACAAGAATATAACTACTATAATACTACTCCTATGTACAAGAATATAACTACTATAATACTGCTCTTATGTACAAGAATATAACTACTATAATACTGCTCCTATGTACAAGAATATAACTACTCTAATACTACCTCCTATGTACAAGAATATAACTACTATAATACTACCTCCTAAGTACAAGAATATAACTACTATAATACTACTCCTATGTACAAGAATATAACTACTATAATACTGCTCCTAAGTACAAGAATATAACTACTATAATACTACCTCCTATGTACAAGAATATAACTACTATAACACTACTCCTATGTACAAGAATATAACTACTATAATACTACCTCCTAAGTACAAGAATATAACTACTATAATACTACCTCCTAAGTACAAGAATATAACTACTATAATACTACCTCCTAAGTACAAGAATATAACTACTATAATACTACTCCTATGTACAAGAATATAACTACTATAATACTGCTCCTAAGTACAAGAATATAACTACTATAATACTGCCTCCTATGTACAAGAATATAACTACTATAATACTACTCCTATGTACAAGAATATAACTACTATAATACTACCTCCTATGTACAAGAATATAACTACTATAACACTACTCCTATGTACAAGAATATAACTACTCTAATACTGCCTCCTATGTACAAGAATATAACTACTATAATACTGCCTCCTATGTACAAGAATATAACTACTATAATACTACCTCTTATGTACAAGAATATAACTACTATAATACTACTCCTATGCACAAGAATATAACTACTGTAATACTGCCCCTATGTACAAGAATATAACTACTATAATACTACCTCCTAAGTACAAGAATATAAATACTATAATACTACTCCTATGTACAAGAATATAACTACTATAATACTACTCCTATGTACAAGAATATAACTACTGTAATACTGCCCCTATGTACAAGAATATAACTACTATAATACTACCTCCTAAGTACAAGAATATAACTACTATAATACTACTCCTATGTACAAGAATATAACTACTATAATACTGCTCCTAAGTACAAGAATATAACTACTATAATACTACCTCCTATGTACAAGAATATAACTACTATAACACTACTCCTATGTACAAGAATATAACTACTATAATACTGCCTCCTATGTACAAGAATATAACTACTATAATACTGCCTCCTATGTACAAGAATATAACTACTATAATACTGCCTCCTATGTACAAGAATATAACTACTATAATACTACTCCTATGTACAAGAATATAACTACTATAATACTACCTCCTATGTACAAGAATATAACTACTATAATACTGCCTCCTATGTACAAGAATATAACTACTATAATACTGCCTCCTATGTACAAGAATATAACTACTATAATACTACTCCTATGTACAAGAGTATAACTACTATAATACTACTCCTATGTACAAGAATATAACTACTGTAATACTACTCCTATGTACAAGAATATAACTACTATAATACTACTCCTATGTACAAGAATATAACTACTATAATACTGCTCCTATGTACAAGAATATAACTACTATAATACTACTCCTATGTACAAGAATATAACTACTATAATACTACCTCCTAAGTACAAGAATATAACTACTATAATACTACTCCTATGTACAAGAATATAACTACTATAATACTACTCCTATGTACAAGAATATAACTACTGTAATACTGCCCCTATGTACAAGAATATAACTACTATAATACTACCTCCTAAGTACAAGAATATAACTACTATAATACTACTCCTATGTACAAGAATATAACTACTATAATACTGCTCCTAAGTACAAGAATATAACTACTATAATACTACCTCCTATGTACAAGAATATAACTACTATAACACTACTCCTATGTACAAGAATATAACTACTATAATACTGCCTCCTATGTACAAGAATATAACTACTATAATACTGCCTCCTATGTACAAGAATATAACTACTATAATACTACTCCTATGTACAAGAATATAACTACTATAATACTACCTCCTATGTACAAGAATATAACTACTATAACACTACTCCTATGTACAAGAATATAACTACTATAATACTGCCTCCTATGTGCAAGAATATAACTACTATAATACTGCCTCCTATGTACAAGGATATAACTACTATAATACTACTCCTATGTACAAGAATATAACTACTATAATACTACTCCTATGTACAAGAATATAACTACTATAATACTACTCCTATGTACAAGAATATAACTACTATAATACTACTCCTATGTACAAGAATATAACTACTATAATACTGCCTCCTATGTACAAGAATATAACTACTATAATACTGCTCCTATGTACAAGAATATAACTACTATAATACTACTCCTATGTACAAGAATATAACTACTATAATACTGCCTCCTATGTACAAGAATATAACTACTATAATACTACTCCTATGTACAAGAATATAACTACTATAATACTACTCCTATGTACAAGAATATAACTACTATAATACTACCTCCTATGTACAAGAATATAACTACTATAATACTGCTCCTATGTACAAGAATATAACTACTATAATACTGCTCCTATGTACAAGAATATAACTACTATAATACTACTATGTACAAGAATATAACTACTATAATACTACTCCTATGTACAAGAATATAACTACTATAATACTGCTCCTATGTACAAGAATATAACTACTATAATACTGCTCTTATGTACAAGAATATAACTACTATAATACTGCTCCTAAGTACAAGAATATAACTACTATAATACTACTCCTATGTACAAGAATATAACTACTATAATACTACTCCTATGTACAAGAATATAACTACTATAATACTGCTCCTATGTACAAGAATATAACTACTATAATACTACTCCTATGTACAAGAATATAACTACT
The DNA here is from genome assembly GCF_031893055.1 of Leptodactylus fuscus. Lineage (NCBI taxonomy): Eukaryota > Metazoa > Chordata > Amphibia > Anura > Leptodactylidae > Leptodactylus > Leptodactylus fuscus. The sequence goes on from NC_134268.1 coordinate 16,340,178, forward strand.
ATTATACTACTCCTATGTACAAGAATATAACTACTATTATACTGCTCCTATGTACAAGAATATAACTACTATTATACTACTCCTATGTACAAGAATATAACTACTATAATACTACTCCTATGTACAAGAATATAACTACTATAATACTGCTCTTATGTACAAGAATATAACTACTATAATACTGCTCCTATGTACAAGAATATAACTACTCTAATACTACCTCCTATGTACAAGAATATAACTACTATAATACTACCTCCTAAGTACAAGAATATAACTACTATAATACTACTCCTATGTACAAGAATATAACTACTATAATACTGCTCCTAAGTACAAGAATATAACTACTATAATACTACCTCCTATGTACAAGAATATAACTACTATAACACTACTCCTATGTACAAGAATATAACTACTATAATACTGCCTCCTATGTACAAGAATATAACTACTATAATACTACTCCTATGTACAAGAATATAACTACTATAATACTACCTCCTATGTACAAGAATATAACTACTATAACACTACTCCTATGTACAAGAATATAACTACTCTAATACTGCCTCCTATGTACAAGAATATAACTACTATAATACTGCCTCCTATGTACAAGAATATAACTACTATAATACTACTCCTATGTACAAGAGTATAACTACTATAATACTACTCCTATGTACAAGAATATAACTACTGTAATACTACTCCTATGTACAAGAATATAACTACTATAATACTACTCCTATGCACAAGAATATAACTACTGTAATACTGCCCCTATGTACAAGAATATAACTACTATAATACTACCTCCTAAGTACAAGAATATAAATACTATAATACTACTCCTATGTACAAGAATATAACTACTATAATACTACTCCTATGTACAAGAATATAACTACTGTAATACTGCCCCTATGTACAAGAATATAACTACTATAATACTACCTCCTAAGTACAAGAATATAACTACTATAATACTACTCCTATGTACAAGAATATAACTACTATAATACTGCTCCTAAGTACAAGAATATAACTACTATAATACTACCTCCTATGTACAAGAATATAACTACTATAACACTACTCCTATGTACAAGAATATAACTACTATAATACTGCCTCCTATGTACAAGAATATAACTACTATAATACTGCCTCCTATGTACAAGAATATAACTACTATAATACTGCCTCCTATGTACAAGAATATAACTACTATATTACTACTCCTATGTACAAGAATATAACTACTATAATACTACCTCCTATGTACAAGAATATAACTACTATAACACTACTCCTATGTACAAGAATATAACTACTATAATACTGCCTCCTATGTACAAGAATATAACTACTATAATACTGCCTCCTATGTACAAGAATATAACTACTATAATACTACTCCTATGTACAAGAGTATAACTACTATAATACTACTCCTATGTACAAGAATATAACTACTGTAATACTACTCCTATGTACAAGAATATAACTACTATAATACTACTCCTATGTACAAGAATATAACTACTATAATACTGCTCCTATGTACAAGAATATAACTACTATAATACTACTCCTATGTACAAGAATATAACTACTATAATACTACCTCCTAAGTACAAGAATATAACTACTATAATACTACTCCTATGTACAAGAATATAACTACTATAATACTACTCCTATGTACAAGAATATAACTACTGTAATACTGCCCCTATGTACAAGAATATAACTACTATAATACTACCTCCTAAGTACAAGAATATAACTACTATAATACTACTCCTATGTACAAGAATATAACTACTATAATACTGCTCCTAAGTACAAGAATATAACTACTATAATACTACCTCCTATGTACAAGAATATAACTACTATAACACTACTCCTATGTACAAGAATATAACTACTATAATACTGCCTCCTATGTACAAGAATATAACTACTATAATACTGCCTCCTATGTACAAGAATATAACTACTATAATACTACTCCTATGTACAAGAATATAACTACTATAATACTACTCCTATGTACAAGAATATAACTACTATAATACTACTCCTATGTACAAGAATATAACTACTATAATACTACTCCTATGTACAAGAATATAACTACTATAATACTGCCTCCTATGTACAAGAATATAACTACTATAATACTGCTCCTATGTACAAGAATATAACTACTATAATACTACTCCTATGTACAAGAATATAACTACTATAATACTGCCTCCTATGTACAAGAATATAACTACTATAATACTACTCCTATGTACAAGAATATAACTACTATAATACTACTCCTATGTACAAGAATATAACTACTATAATACTGCTCCTATGTACAAGAATATAACTACTATAATACTGCTCCTATGTACAAGAATATAACTACTATAATACTGCTCCTATGTACAAGAATATAACTACTATAACTTCAGTTCCTCACAATATCTGCAAGTTCTTTGCTATATACATAATTTCTGCTCCTTCAGGGTGTAAGTATTCTTTTCTAAAAGAAAAAGAAAAAATATCCTTGTACCGTGTTAGCCAGTGGATATGAAATGAAAGAAATTTTTTGAGAGAAGTCCTCAGTAGTTGATACCTTTTTTAATGGCTAACTTAAAAAGTTTTTTGATGACATATTGAGCTTTCGGGACTACTATAAAGGTCCCTTCATCAGGATGGTATAACACAATGTCTGAAGGTAGGCATATACTGTATATACAGAGAAATGTAGTGTTAGATGCAAAATAGATGGAAAACAGAACACCATGTAAATAAACAATGAAAACACATATATATCAGTTCACAGGAAAGTTCTCTAGGTTTATAGCTTCTTTGATCAGTGAAGGGACCTTTATAGTAGTCCTGAAAGCTCGATATGTCATCAAAAAACTTTTTAAGTTAGCCATTAAAAAAGGTATCAACTACTGAGGACTTCTCTCAAAAAATGTCTTTCTATTCTTTTCTAGACCCAGAAGCTGAGTACCTGTGAATTTCTAATCCTTTTCATAGCTGAGAGTTTGATACAATTGTATCCAGCCTATAGAATCCTCCATACCTGACCTTGATACATTTTATGTACTTGGATACATTATTGCTAGAGATGAGCGAACACTAAAATGTTCGAGGTTCGAAATTCGATTCGAACAGCCGCTCACTGTTCGTGTGTTTGAACGGGTTTCGAACCCCATTATAGTCTATGGGGAACATATAGTCGTTAAGGGGGAAACCCAAATCCGTGTCTGGAGGGTCACCAAGTCCACTATGACACCCCAGGAAATGATACCAACACCCTGGAATGACACTGGGACAGCAGGGGAAGCATGTCTGGGGGCATAAAAGTCACTTTATTTCATGGAAATCCCTGTCAGTTTGCGATTTTCGCAAGCTAACTTTTCCCCATAGAAATGCATTGGCCAGTGCTGATTGGCCAGAGTACGGAATTCGACCAATCAGCGCTGGCTCTGCTGGAGGAGGCAGAGTCTAAGATCGCTCCACACCAGTCTCCATTCACGTCCGACCTTAGACTCCGCCCCCTCCCGCAGAGCCAGCGCTGAAAGGCTGGCCAATGCATTCCTATGCGAATGCAGAGACTTAGCAGTGCTGAGCCAGTTCTGCTCAACTACACATCTGATGCACACTCGGCTCTGCTACATCTGATGCACACTCGGCTCTGCTACATCTGATGCACACTCGGCTCTGCTGCTGCATCAGATGTGTAGTTGAGCAGAACTGGCTCAGCACTGCTAAGTCTCTGCATTCGCATAGGAATGCATTGGCCAGCCTTCGGCCAATCAGTGCTGGCTCTGCCGGAGGAGGCGGAGTCTAAGGTCGGACCTGAATGGAGACTGGTGTGGAGCGATCTTAGACTCCGCCTCCTCCAGCAGAGCCAGCGCTGATTGGTCGAGTTCCGTACTCTGGCCAATCAGCGCTGTCCAATGCATTCCTATTGGAAAAAGTTTATGTCACAAAAATCACAATTACACACCCGATAGAGCCCCAAAAAGTTATTTTTAATAACATTCCCCCCTAAATAAAGGTTATCCCTAGCTATCCCTGCCTGTACAGCTATCCCTGTCTCATAGTCACAAAGTTCACATTCTCATATGACCCGGATTTGAAATCCACTATTCGTCTAAAATGGAGGTCACCTGATTTCGGCAGCCAATGACTTTTTCCGATTTTTTTCGATGCCCCCGTTTTCGTAGTTCCTGTCCCACCTCCCCTGCGCTGTTATTGGTGCAAAAAAAGCGCCAGGGAAGGTGGGAGGGGAATCGAATTTTTTTGGAGTTTGCCACGTGATGTTCGATTCGAATCGAACACATCGAACACCCTGCTATCCGATCGAACATGTGTTCCATAGAACACTGTTCGCTCATCTCTAATTGTTGCAGCTTTCCGGACAGGAGAGAGTGTTATGCTGTTGATGTGTTTTCCTCGCTGATGTCGGTATCTGAGATGTTTTTGGTGTTTGCCCGTTTTCCCATCCACTTTCCCTTTCACAGACAGTGTCATATACCATGAAGACAGTGAGGGGATAAAACTATTTATGTAACTTTTTCTTATACCGTATACAACTTGTATTTATACCGTACGCCTTGTGTGTTGTACGTCTTCGGTCTCCTTCTGCCTGACCAGTGTACGACTTCTATACATCATGGTATACAACACCGTAGATCTTGTTTTCATGGAAACGATACTTTGTTGCCATTTCTCAAGTCTTAGGATTTCTTTGTATCTTTTTGCTTCTGCATGGTAAATACAATAAATTTTGATGGCTTTTGAAAACCGCCGTGCCAACAAGAGAGCGTTGTGTGCCCCAGTAAGCGCCATCCCATTACAGGTGTTTCTATGGAGACCCGTCTCCTGGGATTGCTATGGTGATGGCATTTATAGAACGCACGCAGGAATGCAGCCAAAATAAAACTGGATGAGGAGAGAGCGTCCATTTCAATCACATTTTCCCAGGAGTTCTGTGCGCAGCCATGGGTGAGATGGGCGGAAATAACTGGTGGCGTGCAGGGTGCAGGTGCCGATCTCCAGAGCATCTGTCATGTCACATTGTCAGGGTTTGATGGAGATACGTACGGGGACTGTGATATGCCGTCTAGTAGAGGTGACCTTCACTACATTGTGGCGCCGGCAGCATCCTGGCTGACAACAAACAAGAATATGTTCCCTTGTTTATGTCCCTAAAACAGTTTTGATAACTCCTGAGGACATATGGACACCCTAGAGGACGATCCCGCCTCATGGACCCCCGGGTCAGCCAGAGCCTTGACAGATACAAACCAGGTTGCAATTTTGTAGTTCTTGCACCATGTCAGTGCAGAGCGGGGTGCTAGCTGAGTAGATGAGAGGCCATAGATGTAGGTCAAGAGGATATATTGTCCATACCACTCAACTTTTTGGACTATCAAAGAGGAACACTTCTAGTAAAAGTTTAGATTTTTTTTACCTATCTATATACTTGTATAGGTTTTTATTAAAATATTAGCACAAACAATATCTGGATATATTGAAAGGTCTAAAATAAACCAAATTATGACATAGTATATCGGGTTCTATCACTTTATGGACCATCATAGTTCCGCTGGACGCCAGAGAGCCACACCAATACATCAGTGGTTATCCATAGACAACCGTGAACCCCATAGACCCTGAATTTCGTCAGTTTCTGCGGTGGTCTACAACTGAGACTCTGGAGCAGACGAGAACCTAGCTTAAATGATTCTTCTGTTTCTAATATAAAAAACAGGGACATTAACATACCGTATATACTCGAGTATAAGCCGACCTGAATATAAGCCGAGGCCCTTAATTTTGCCACAAAAAACTGGGAAAACTTATTGACTCGAGTATAAGCCTAGGGGGGGAAATGCAGCAGCTACTGGAAAATTTCAAAAATTAAAATGGTCGGAGTTTTTGGGTGCAGTAGATGCTGGGGAAGGGTAGGGGGTGTTCTATACATTGATATTGTGGCTGGTCATAGACCCTTCCCACTCCTCCTTAAAAAAAAAAAAAAAAAAAAAATTTTTTTTTGCTGACTCGAGTATAAGCCGAGGGGGGCTTTTTCAGCACGAAAACTGTGCTGAAAAATTCGGCTTATACTTGAGTATATACAGTAGTTGGATGAAGATGCAGATCCAGCAAGGCCAACCTATAACACTACAGTATACTGATCCAGAGGAAGGCAAAAAATCCCATCAAGCTGGTGCCAAATGTCCCATGACAGGTGGAAAAAATTTCCTTCCCGACTCCAAATTTGGCAGTCGGTATAAAAACCTGGATCAACTTGTCTTTATCGAAAGCCTAAAACCCATAATCTTTAAAGAGATTCTACCATTAAAATTGAATTTTTTTCTCGTTGACACGTAGGAATAGCCTTAGATGTCTTCTCCGTATAAATCCTGGTTTTCGTCGGTATGCAAATGAGTTCTCTCGCAGCACTGGGGGCGGTCCTCAGTGCTCAAACAGCACTGGGGGCATCCCCAATGCTGCAAGAGCACTCTCCAGCGCCGCCTCCATCTTCTTCAGGAACGGCCTCTTCACATGTCTTTTTCCGGCGCGGGCAGTCAAATTTCTAGGCCTCGGGCAGAGCCGACTGCGCATGCGCAAGAAAAATGGCCGCTTACACAGTAAATAAGCGGCCATTTTCTAGTGGCCTGTGGGCATGGGCAGTCGGCTCTGCCCTAGGCCTGAAGCCTAGAAATTTTACCGCCCGCGACTGAAGAAGATGGAAGCGGCACTGGAGAGTTCTCTTGCAGCCTGGATAACCATACGACCTGCTAAATCTGTTTGAATGTAGAATTTATTTGTCCTCTCGGATCAAAAATTTTTTGTCAAAAGCCCATAAAATCCAGTCATTTTGTCCTGTTACACAATGGGGATTAGGAAATAATAGACGCCAATAGCTTACATTGTTGAGCCTGACTTTAAAATTTTTTTCCAAAACTTTTGATTTAAGAAAAAAAAAAAACCAACAAAAAAAAACCTCTTCTCATTTTTGTGTCAACTCTGACCGGTTTTCTTAGCAACCATTATTCAACAGTTAATGCGAGGTAATAAATCCCCACATTAAGGATAATGTCAAAATATAACAATATAATGGTCTCCTGCGGCAATGTGAAACTGCTATGAAGCGGGTTATTTTATGGTCATCACAGGAGCCTATTATCCTGCCATCCATGGGCCCGGTGCTGACGTTATTCCCTTAGCAAAGTACAAATGGGATGCTACTCAGTTTAGTAATTTACTGCCGGAGCATCAAGGGTCGCGCATTTCCCCCACAGGAAATATAAAGGAGATCATTCCAATGCCTCTAATTGAATGGTTGAGCGAGTGGAGAAGAGCGGAGCACAAAAGCTTTACGATGTGGAGTTATTCCCGGGCTTTGTATTGTTCCACCGCCAAAAAATTCATTGATGGGGCAAATTGGCTTCATAAATGTCTCAGAATAAAGACAATTAGTTGCAAAGATATTTTTTTATAATTGCTGATGGAATGTTTTGTTCTGCGTGACAAAGCTTTAGAGCAGTACATAGCAAAACATTAAAATGGTGGTTAAGTTGTAGCCGCTGGGGACAGGAGAGGTTTAGGCTTTCCGTAGTCTTACCCGGGTCCTAGAAGGAAATAACAGACCCAGATCTACTAATATTATAGGGCTAGTAGAGAAAGGTTCCTAGAGCAAGTATTTGGGTTATCTGTAAAATTACTAAAATTATGTTAGGGAGAGCCAATCAGTATCCCTGCGCTATGCTGAGGAGGTCCAAAAGACCGAAACAGTGCTGTCCATAGCTGGGAATCTGTTCCTTTTCGAATAGAAATACTAATTTGGCAATTAAATCCGCATCATGTTAGTAGGCTTATTAACTGAGTCATGCATGATGTTAAGGAGGCTGCCCTCTAGTGGGCGGCATACAGAGGCACTGTTCTCCTGATTACATCCCAGAGAATAGATTTGCATATTTTTTACCTAAAATTATGTTAGGCTGGAGCCAAACCACATGATCACAAGGCGTTAGCCCAAACCACGTGATTGTAGGGGGTTAGCCCAAACCACATGATCGCGAGAGGTTAGCCCAAACCAAATGATCGTAAGGGGTTAATCCAAACCACATGATCACAAGGGGTTTGCCCAAATCACATAATCACAAGGGGTTAGCCCAAACTGTATGATCACAGGGGGTTAAAGGGGTTGGCTAGTTTGTCCCAGTTTCATAAACCCTACCGTATTAGGGAATTTTGAGTAAACAGCAGGGGTCTTCTATGCATAACCCTCTTTTCTTGGTCAAAGTAGAGAGCAGTTTCAAAGCATGTCTCTCAGTTTGGAGGACCTGTCCTGTCAACATGACGCAAACAACCTATTCATATAAATGGACACTGTGTAGTACTTAGTTTCTCCTGTGGTGGTGCTGCAGGGAAATTGAACATTTCCTGGTAGGTTCCTAGAAGATTATATAATTTGGACCCCCTCTAAGGCTGTTGCTTAGAGATGAGCCAATCTGGTCTTTATGAGTCAAGTTCTTTACAAATTTTCCAAAAATTTGGGGTCCAGGGGAGGTGTGGAAAAATGATAAACAGTCATACTCACCTTCCCTCCCCTCTTCTGGGCTCCTTTGAAGCATTCGGTATTCAGTCCAGGGCATCTTCTGGCCTCTTCCACCCTTCTTGGTGACATTACCATTCCCAGGAACTTCTTAAGCCTGTGATTGGGCCTCAGCAGTCACTTTAGGCCACTAACATCACTCAGGAGGCCAAAAGAGGCCTGAAGATACCCCTGAACAGTCACTGAATGCTGTGAAGGAGCCCTGGAGAGGTGAAGGAAGGTATGATTGCTTATTCATTGTTCACCTCTTCTGGGCCTCTGAGTTAGGAAGTATAATAATAGAACTTCCAATTCAGACCAAATGAATCTGGTACGAAACTAAAAGAACCTTGCAAATATTTGCAAAAAAAATAAAATATTCCATCTCTAGCGTTGTGGAAGCACCACCAGTATTCATCCTTTATCCTGTGTACAGGGATCTGGACTTTGCAGCAGGGAGACTGACAGGTCACTGCATCCTGAGGTGGCCCTGATATTGGTAGCCATTGACCTAGTGGGCCAAGGGGTACTAGTATGAAGCAGCAGGGATCAGCCTAGAGAATGGTCGGGTACAGGTAGGTGGTCAGGGTAGGTGGCAAAGTGCAGAAGTCAGAATCAGACCAAGGGTAACAGGCAGGACATAGGTTAGAGGCAGGACTGGAACAGCAGACAGGTAAGTAGTCAGGAACAAACCAAGGATCAAATCACGGGACAGAAACACTTACAGCAAGTCCATCACACTAAGAAAGCGCCAAATAGAGGTTAGGGCACACTTATGTAAGGCAAACCAAGCAAGGATCGGATGGGGATAGAATTACTGGTGCGCACGATGGCCTTTAAGACGGAGACTGAGCTGGTGCACCCACCCTATGGGCGAACACCAGGTGGGAACATGTAAATGAGGTGAACCCTGAGGGATGGGACACCATCACTGACTTTACGGCCTTGATGTCACCAGCAGGTTACCCTGGATTTGCTGATTGCTAAGGGATCTGTCTAACAATTGCAGATTGTCCAAAGCAGAGAACGTCTATAAATGATCTGCAAATATTTTACCTTACGCAGGGCACTCGGTATAAACAGTCGGCTATCCCTATGCCATGAGATCTCATTGCAAAAACTCACAGCCGCCAATACCTAAATACAAATCATAGAATTTTGTACATGGTAATTCTTCTCCAGGGGCACCAAATGTTCTCGATGATTGTACCTAACAGTAAGAAAATAGTCGAAAATTGTCCGAAAGACTTAAACGTTACGTTTACAGTTGTCAAAATTGTCCATTAAGACTAAGTTGGCATTCATTTCAGTGTGAAGGGTTTTAGAATTGCTTCTCGAGTTGTCCCTGAAGTGAGACTCAATGTGGTGTATAACCAATGAGATAACGAAAAAGTGACTCTAATAGAAACAGAAACCGAGGAAAAGTTGGAAAAGATTTTACCTACTTGGTCAGGCAGCTGCACAGAAAGCCAATATAAATTTGTAGTGATGTGTTATTTGTTTGGCTGAACTATAAAATTTTGGATTATTTTCCTATTAGGATGACCATAGACCTATGAGCGATGATTTTCGGGACTGTGGGATTTGTCGTACAAGAATTAGTATTCTATCATACATACAATTCTTCTCAAGGCCCCGTGTCCTTGAGTTTTCCTCCGTGTCCTTTCCTATGTCTGTTTTTATAAAATAGGGGGGTAAGGATTGTAGAAGAGCGGAGTAGGATGATATGGATCTGGATAGGAAGTTGATAGATTAGGTCTGATCTTAACATTTGTGTTCTCGTTTTTGCAGGAAAGGCTTGTCCTCTCCGTATTACCTCGATTTGTTGTACTTGAAATGATCAACGACATGACCAATGTAGAAGATGAACATCTGCAGCATCAGTTTCACAAGATTTATATCCATCGCTATGAAAATGTCAGGTAAGACGAGACCTTTAGATATGTCTTGGCTATACCAGATTTATTTGGTCACAGGACTCTTCAGTGACATCTCGTTTCGCCAGTATTTACAGCGCATGGTAAGGTCATGGGGCATTGACCCACCGTGTCACTATTGCATTTGCTTATTTGGTAGGGATCTGTGGGATAAAAATGCCTCTTAGGAGGGGTATGGATTTTGTGCAGGGAATTCCGAGGTCGTGTCCCCAGAGTAGTCTCCAATTACAGCTTGCAAGTGATATTTCCAAAGCAAGTTGCCAGAATCAATAAGCAGAAGCATGTAAATGCGAGGTCAGGGCTGGCAGAGTCCATGCAAAATGATAAGACAGATTCAGGTCAGCGCAGGCGGGGATCCAAAGGCAGCAAACAATCCCGAGTCAGATCTGAAATAGCAAGCTCTGAACACCATCACAAGTGGACAGCAACCAAAAAATCCTTGCTGTTCGAGCAAATTATGGCAGATCTGAACAGATCCAAAAAATCAGAGGTGGTCAGCCAAAGGCCAATGGCCTGGCATAGACCAAAGCCATAAAGATTTGTAGGGCTCTTGTGCTGATGTGGACTTGTTGGCGGCAGCAGAGAGACAACAGGCTCAAAGGTTTATAAAGCGACCAACAAACCCATTATGGAGTCTAGAAAAGTTATGTTTGTGCTTCCTGATGATGTCTTTGGAAATATCGGCTATGACCACATTTACTAGAGCACTAGTTTTTGCCTCTGGTTGCCGCACAGGACTGGTCAGTCTATTAGGTGGTGGCAACCACAGTCAAAAACAGGGAACTCTGGAAGGCATGGTCACTGGCTGATGCACCGAACAGCTCACTCACATATGAACTAAATGTGCATTTCATCAAAAATTGCACTTTGACACAAAAAATTGTGTTCACCATGCCACTAACTGGCCCTGCAACAGCATATAAAGAGCTAAGTAGTCAATATGGTGGTGATGGTGGACCCTTTATATTGATGTTTGAGGATACGGACTCGTGGAAACATTATGTCACGTGCATTTGGTGCTTTTATTTTACTGGAATTAGGAAATAGAAAGGCAACTTTTTGGCAAGGCAAGATTTGGAAAAAAACATCATGCACATAAGCAAAACATAGATATGAGATATTGTATGTCTAGATTATGAAAACCAAACAGTGAGGATGGAGGACAGAGACCATATTTTATCTTATCATTGGTGAAGATTTTTCAGATTTGGGTGGGCAAGGAAAGCGAAAATTAAAGGGGTCTGCTCGTCAAAAATACCTAACCACATGTTAGGTCATAGGTCATAAATCACTAGGATCCAGGCCATAGAGCACTCACAGATCATGAGTACTGAAGTTTTGTCTCTCCTTTGTCGCTCACTTACACCCGTAACATTCAGAAGGCTCCCAAAATAAGGGGTGACCCCCCAGACTCTTGGAGCTGGTAAATCTTCCGGGTCTGGCAGAATACTCCTGGACCTGCCTGACCCTGTCTCATTCTACACATGATGTGGACACAATTGGGTAGGTTTATTACGCCTTGTATGTCAGTTTTCTGCAACTTTTTCTTTTTTGTGTTGCCCTCACCATTTTTCGTAAAAAGGGGGTTATGTCGAGAGCCTTCAGGAGTCAGGGCCAGCAGTCCTGCCTGATTTATTTTGAATTATGAGCTGATTTCCCACCAGACTCACAGTCTGTGTCTCATGTACGAGGAGACGCGAGCACGCCACTGCTCACAATAACGCCGTCTTCATACAACTCCACCATTGAGTGCAGGTCACATGCCAAATAGGTTTTAGTCAACACATTCATGAATTGGGGTGTAGTACACCCCTAACAGGGCTTGGTCTGGCAAAAGATGAATGTGACCATACTCCTCTTTTTTTTGTGGCATTCTTCATGCACCATTCCCCCAGGAACTTACATCCCATTCTATGGAACTGACCAGTGGCGTAACTAGGAATGGCGGGGCCCCGTGGCGAACTTTTGACATGGGGCACCCCCCCCAACCGGCGCCCTCGACCGACCCCCTCCACCGCATTCCTGCGCGCTCTATTATGTCCCTTAGTAGCCCCTGCACACAGTATTATGCCCCATAGTTGCCCCTGCACACAGTATTATGTCCCTTAGTGGCCCCTGCACACAGTATTATCCTCCATAGTGGCCCCTGCACACAGTATTATGCCCCATAGTGGCCCCTGCACAAAGTACTATGTCCCTTAGTGGCCCCTGCACACAGTATTATGTGCCTTAGTGGCCCCTGCACACAGTATTATGTCCCTTAGTCGCCCCTACTCACAGTATTATGTCCCATAGTCGCCCCTGCACACAGTATTATGCCTCATAGTGGCCCCTGCACACAGTATTATGTCCCATAGTGGCCCCTGCACAAAGTACTATGTCCCTTAGTGGCCCCTGCACACAGTATTATGTGCCTCAGTGGCCCCTGCACACAGTATTATCCCCCATAGTGGCCCCTGCACACAGTATTATCCCCCATAGTGGCCCCTGCACACAGTATTATCCCCCATAGTGGCCCCTGCACACAGTATTATCCCCCATAGTGGCCCCTGCACACAGTATTATCCCCCATAGTGGCCCCTGCACACAGTATTATGCCCCATAGTGGTCCCTGCACACAGTATTATCCCCCATAGTGGCCCCTGCACACAGTATTATGTCCCATAGTGGCCCCTGCACAAAGTACTATGTCCCTTAGTGGCCCCTGCACACAGTATTATGTGCCTCAGTGGACCCTGCACACAGTATTATGTCCCATAGTCGCCCCTGCACACAGTATTATGTCCCATAGTCGCCCCTGCACACAGTATTATGTCCCTTAGTCGCCTCTGCACACAGTATTATGTCCCTTAGTCGCCCCTGCATACACTATTATGCCCCTTAGTGGCCCCTGCACACAGTATTATGTCCCTCAGTGGCCCCTGCACACAGTATTATGCTCCCACTGTGGACACCCATAAACAATTATTATACTCTGGGGTCTTTTCAGACCCCAGAGTATAATAATCGGAGACCCGGGGGAATAAAAACATAAAAAACTACTGTTTCTTACCTTTCCCCCGGCTCCTACGCTATCTTCTCCGCTGCCGTCCTTCTTCAATGACGTTGGACGTCACATGACCCGGGACGCAGGCCGGGTTCATGTGACGTCAGAGACATCAGACAACTAGGAAGGAGGCCTGGCAGAATCATGGAGAGGTAAGTAACAGTGTTTTTTATATTTCTTACCTCTCCTGGGCCTCCGATCATTATACTTGGGGATCTGCAAAGACCCCCGAGTATAATGATACTGTTTGTGGGGCCCGCGGTGTTACTTAGCGATCCCGGCCCAGCCAGGATCGGCAAGTAAATAGGGCCCGTAACGGCCTATTAAAAAAAAAAAAAAAACTGCAGCGGTAGTGGCTGTCACTGGGCCCCCTAATGTCCCGGGCCCTGTGGCAGCTGCCTCCGCTGCTATGGCGGTAGTTACGCCACTGGAACTGACATGTGCTGAGCTTCGACAAATTGAGCTGTACTGAGTGACAAACTCCGCTCTGCTACCTCTGTATCTATGGCCTGTGGCTGAGGTTTGCTGTACGTGGCAGCTTATCTGAGCCGTATTCTGGACTCCCTGAGGATGTATAGGGGGGGGGGGGGGGGGATTTTTTAAAAGCTACCCCGTAAAGCTGTATTATCAGTATTATATATACGTTGAGGATAATCTTCTTGATTTTACAGTTAAATCCGCTCCTTTAGAAAACAGACTATTTTTATGTCCTCCTGGCGGCTGCCGAGACAGATGGGGATGGAGAAGGATTGTGTCTTTCTTCTTGCCGTTATTGGAAAGAAACATGAAATAACAAGTCTATAAATATTAATGCCGCAGATTTCATTAACTCTTCGGGATGAAGCTGAATTTATGTTATCAATTACATTCACTACCACGAAGGCTTCTAAAGTTGTGCTAGGCCTCATTTATTTAAAGTGTCTCCTAGCGAGACTGTCCATGTTACCCACAGCAACCAATCACAGGACAGCTTTCATTATTTCAATGCGGTTAGTGACATGAAAGCTGAGCAGTGACTTGTCTTCTTAGTCCACTATACGGTGGATGGGGCTGTTGTGATGCTCCTATTCAGATAATAGGAGTGGCGTTGCAGTACAGCGTGACTACCACTATACGGTGGATGGGGCTGTTGTGACACTCCTATTCAGATAATAGGAGTGGCGCTGCAGTACAGCGTGACTACCACTATACGGTGGATGGGGCTGTTGTGACGCTCCTATTCAGATAATAGGAGTGGCGCCGCAATACAGCGTGACTACCACTATACGGTGGATGGGGCTTTTGTGACGCTCCTATTCAGATAATAGGAGTGGCGTTGCAGTACAGTGTGACTACCACTATACGGTGGATGGGGCTGTTGTGACGCTCCTATTCAGATAATAGGAGTGGCGTTGCAGTACAGCGTGACTACCACTATACGGTGGATGGGGCTGTTGTGAAGCTCCTATTCAGATTATAGGAGTGGCGCCGCAGTACAGCGTGACTACCACTATACGGTGGATGGGGCTGTTGTGACGCTCCTATTCAGATAATAGGAGTGGTGCCGCAGTACAGCGTGACTACCACTATACGGTGGATGGGGCTGTTGTGACACTCCTATTCAGATAATAGGAGTGGCGCTGCAGTACAGCGTGACTACCACTATACGGTGGATGGGGCTGTTGTGACGCTCCTATTCAGATAATAGGAGTGGCGCTGCAGTACAGCGTGACTACCACTATACGGTGGATGGGGCTGTTGTGAAGCTCCTATTCAGATAATAGGAGTGGCGCCGCAGTACAGCGTGACTACCACTATACGGTGGATGGGGCTGTTGTGACGCTCCTATTCAGATAATAGGAGTGGTGCCGCAGTACAGCGTGACTACCACTATACGGTGGATGGGGCTGTTGTGACACTCCTATTCAGATAATAGGAGTGGCGCTGCAGTACACCAGAACCAGCGCTCTACGGCCGCTGTGAGGTTCCTATTTCTTGAATATGAGAGCCTGCATGCAATCACCATCCACTGCTTTAGCCACACAGTGCTGGAGCGGCTGACCTGTGCAGGGTTCAGGTGTCCAATGGGTCATCTTGTGGATAGGTCATCAGTATGTAAAATCGAATTGGGACCGTAAAACCCACTTAAGCTCCGCGCCAGAAAACTGGCATTAGGTTTGCAACAAAATTTGTCACAAATGGCGATTTTTTTTTTTTTTGTAAATAATGTTTTACTGAATTTTTAAAATGACAACAATGAACATATACAGTATATCGTTGATAACAAACAGTGTGGCATTACTGACAGAGAAAACATTCAAAAGTGTTTGTAGGTAACTGCAGATTGAGCAATGAAAGACACAACGGGAAATGGAACATGGGGAAGGGAAAGACAATGAGTGGTAGAGGTGGGAGTCAAAGGGTCTCAAAAAGAAAAATATCCTAATCAACCAATGGCTTCCCACGGGTGCGTCCAGGTAGGGTCTTTTGAGAAGGTATACTATGGCGCCCACATAGAGCTGAACTTCTGGTGAGTGCAAAGTTCAAAGTGGGAGAGTTCCTCCATATGGGCTACGTGAGAGACTTTCAGTAGAAATTGAGATATTGTGGGAGGCGATTCAGAGGCCCAGTATAAGGGATCAAAGACTTGGCAGTACATAGAAGATGAAGCCAGAGTCGCTTGGAAGACCTAAGGGGGAGGGTGTGCCATAAATATAAAAATATGCCAACCGGGGTCAGGGGTTCGGAGAGTCCACAAATCTGGTTCAGAACCAGCTGAACGAGCGACCAGTAGGGGGATATATTTTCATATTCCCACCATATATGCAAATAGGAACCTGGGTCCTTATGGCAGGTCCAACACAAAGGGGAAGCCGGAGGATAGAACATACAGAGCCTGGCCGGGCCGCTGGGAGGGACAAGTGACTGCAGAGGATTGTATTCTTTATTGGACTTAGTGCAACAACTATCATAATCTGTGGATCAATGTCGGACGTACATAGACTTTACCTTTACAAGTGTAATAATGAGTCAGTCTGCACACCGCACTACATGTATGTGGCCCTGCCAGGAGGTTGTTATATAGGACATTACTCTAATAGTAGGAAAAACCTATTACATTGTAATATTCTACACCCCAGACTGTAACCCCGGATATCTTACACAGGAAGAATATTGTTATATTGCAGGAAGTGGAATTTACAGTTTATGTTATTCCCTTGTATACTGTTAACTGTTGAAAACCAAATCTATCTATCTATCTCCTATCTATCTATCTATCTATCTATCTATCTATCTATCTATCTATCTATCTATCTATCTCCTATCTCTATCTATCTCCTATCTATCTATCTATCTATCTATCTATCTATCTATCTATCTATCTATCTCCTATCTATCTATCTATCTATCTATCTATCTATCTATCTATCTATCTATCTATCTGTCTCCTATCTATCTATCTATCTATCTATCTCCTATCTATCTATCTATCTATCTGTCTCCTATCTATCTATCTATCTATCTATCTATCTATCTATCTCCTATCTATCTATCTATCTATCTATCTCCTATCTATCTATCTATCTATCTATCTGTCTCCTATCTATCTATCTATCTATCTATCTATCTATCTATCTATCTATCTATCTGTCTCCTATCTATCTATCTATCTATCTATCTATCTATCTATCTCCTATCTATCTATCTTCTATCTATCTATCTATCTATCTGTCTCCTATCTATCTATCTATCTATCTATCTATCTATCTATCTATCTATCTCCTATCTATCTATCTATCTATCTATCTATCTATCTATCTGTCTCCTATCTATCTATCTATCTATCTATCTATCATCTATCTATCTATCTATCTATCTATCTATCTGTCTCCTATCTATCTATCTATCTATCTATCTATCTATCTATCTATCTATCTATCTATCTCTCATATCTATCTAGCTATCATTATATCAGTTCATCAAACATCTTGCCTAGCTATATGTCTGTTAATTTTCTTTCTTTCTTTCTTTCTTGCTAATATTGTATCTATCCATCCATCTAACAGCCTGTCTGTCTTATCATAGCTATCTGTCCTAGTTCGTTCTTTCTTTCTTTTTTTCTTTCTTTCTTCCTTCCATTCTCTTTCTTTCTTTCTTTTTCCTATTTATCCACATAACTGCCTCCCTATTTTCTGTCCATCCGTCTGTTTATCTCTTTCCTCCAGATCTGTCTATTCATCCACCTGCCTTTTCTGTCCATTCATCCTCCATCTGTTTCATATCCTACTAAATTTGTACACTTTCCCAGATCCTGGTCATCATGGCACTCTTGAGGTCATCCCCATGTGTAGTAGTCGGGGGCCACGTGCAGGTGGTGTTGGGTATTTGACCACTGGACTTCACCTGGTCATGAGTAGGGACCATCAGAATCTTTGGCCCAATAGTTTTCGCATGCCTTACGAGAGACAACAAATCCCAGACGGCAAAGCTCCATTATCAAGTGCAGAACGTGTTGACAATTTACATGCGATCTCAATGTGTTGATTTTACGTCATCGTCATTCACAGAAATCTATTTTCTGCTTGAAGATTCAAGGACAAAAATAAATCCAAATAAAAGATGGTGCGTAATAGATTTCGCCACGTTTATATATCCGTGCATATTATTTACCTGTCACTTCTGTTCCTCACATTGTGTTCTTCTCTGCAATGTTAAAAATATACCCAAACATGTATCCTGAGACAAATCCTTGAGCCGTCTTCTTAGGTTGACTTATGAATAAGTCGATTTTCTTCTGTTTATATCATTATCTGTAATGGCCACAATTACAGTCTCCTTCACGATTCCCAGGTACCTGAGCGGTAAATGTGCCTGTTTTCACGCCATGAATCACTCCATAACTAGGTAAAGTTGCTGTTCAGAATCTTAAAGAATCGGGGCCACTACTTTTGTGGGAGCTTTTAAAGGGCCTGGCTGGAAAAGGGGTCCATGATCCACTCCTACGACACCAAGCAGGGTTGCTGCAAGACAGTCTCGTCTTCTCCTACCCGGACCTACCCAAAGACAGGACAGCTGGATCCCCACTTCTACAATGCAATAGTGTCGCAGCAGTGCTATGTAAACTGGTTCGTAACAAGAGAGTTACCAATTTTCCAAAAATTTCAGGTTCGGCCCTTAAGAATTTTTATAACACTCTAAGGTCTCTTCAGACCCCTGAGTATAATAAGCGGAGGCCAAGGAGCAGAGGCTTGGAAGGAAGCCTAGAAGCCTGGAAGAACTGAGGAAAGGTGAGTATCTGTGTTTTTTATTTTGTCCGCACCACCGCTGGGTCTGACGGAAGACCACAAAGACATGGGAAACCTCTTTTATATGATGGACTCTCTACCTGACGTAACCGGTCATAGCACTTGAGGACATCAGATGGTGTCAAAGACACACAGCCCGCTACACAGTCAATGGGCACTACCTGGTTTTCTCCATTTATCATCATGTTGCTTTCTTTTTAGAAAATAACAGACCAAGATGGATGAGATGGCTAGGGTTGAGCCTATTTTGAGATTTCAGAATCGTTTTTAAAATCCGATTTTCGATTATTTTCCAGCCGAACCCAAGCGCGATCGTGAGATTTGCTTGATCGCCGATCAGGATCCAATCTTTCCCGATCCCAATCGCTCTACCTACTGATTACTGATATATACATAAATAGGATCCGATTTTTGATCATTTTCCAGCCGATCCCGATCCTGATCGTGAAATTTGCTCAGTCGCTGATCGGAATCTGATCTTTCCTGATTGCTCAACCCTAGAGATGACTGAGGACCAAACTGGATATATCCCAGATTTTTCGAGTTTATAGGGATCCTATCTTTGAAAGACATTTTTTTAACCCTAAGGGTGCATTCACACTACGTAATTGCCAGCTTATTCTGAACGTAAAACACATTCAAAATCAGCGGCGTATAAAGCAGTTCCATTCATTTCTATGGGAGCTGGCATACGAGCGCTCCCCATAGAAATGAATGGGCTGCTTTTTTCACTACGAGCGCTCCCATTGAAGTGAATGGGAAGTGCCGGCGTGTACGGCAAGCTCTGCTCATGCCGAGCCGTACACGCAGCGCTTCCCATTCACTTCAATGCCAGCTCCCATAGAAATGAATGGAACTGCTTTATATGCCGCTGATTCTGAACGTGTTTTACGTTCAGAATAAGCTGGCAATTACATAGTGTGAATGAGCCCTAACATGTCGGAATAGCCTTAAGAAAGGCTATTCGTCTCCTACTTTTCCTTTTCTTCTCCGCACCGCCGTTCGCCTGCAATCCCAGCACCTTCTTACTTCTGGGCCTCGGGCTTAGGGCAAGCTGACTGTGCATGCCCGCCGGCCACGAGAAAATGGTCGCTTACAATACTGTGGAAGCTGCCATTTTTCTTTTAGCCGTGGGCTTTAGCAGTCGGTTTGCTCTAGGCCTGAGGCCCAGAAGTAATAAGACGCCACCGGAGGAAGACGCGCTGAAGACCTCGTTGCAGAAGAAGATGGAGGCGGCGCTGGAGAGCTGTCTGGCAGCATTGGGGACGCCCCCAGTGCTGTCTGAGCGCTGGGGCACGCCCCCAGTGCTGCGAGGGAGCTCATTTACATACCGAGAAAAAACGGGATTGCAGGCAAACGGCGTCGCAGAGAAGAAAAGGAAAAGTAGGAGACGAATAGCCTTTCTTAAGGCTATTCCAACATGTTAGGGAGAAAAAATTGTGTTTAAAAGATTGGATCCCTTTAACCTGAACCTGAAACATTTGGGATCATGAATCACTGTTATACTCTGGCGACTTCTTCTAGACTCCGGTTGTCCTTAGGCACCCTGGAGTCATAGCTGAAGCCCAATCACAGGCCAGAGTGTATGATGTCAGTCAGAGGATGGAAGGGATGTCACAAGGATGGCCAGGAGGGGTCAGGCAAAGTGAGGATAGATGTTTTTTATGTCGCCGCACTTTATATGTAACAAGTCCAGTTAGAGGGTTTGTATGATAAAGGCCTGACATTATTACTAGACCGTAGGAGACCACGGCCCAGGACCCTGTCTAATAGACAGAGCAGAGAGTCACTAGCGGGGAGTGGGTTTTTCCAGGCCCAGCACAGTCATATATTACATGTAAGCTTTTCCTTCCAGTAAACAAATATATTTGCCCTGTAGAAGAAAGACTGTGGTGTTATTTATTCATCCTGGAGAGATCTATAGTATAGTACATGTTATCTACAGCGTGTACAGATATAGGTATTAATATGGTGTCTCTCTTCTTTACAGCATTCTTTTTGCAGATGTGAAGGGATTCACCAACCTGTCCACAACCTTATCAGCACAAGAACTAGTCCGAATGTTAAATGAACTCTTTGCAAGGTTTGATCGCCTAGCACATGTGAGTCACAAAACACTTTGATTTTATTAGTTATATTTGTGTACACAGCGGGCAGTGTTATACCGGTTATATTCTTGTACATAGGAGGTAGTATTATAGTAGTTATATTCTTGTACATAGGAGCAGTATTATAGTAGTTATATTCTTGTACATAGGAGGTAGTATTATAGTAGTTATATTCTTGTACATAGGAGTAGTATTATAGTAGTTATATTCTTGTACATAGGAGTAGTATTATAGTAGTTATATTCTTGTACATAGGAGCAGTATTATAGTAGTTATATTCTTGTACATAGGAGCAGTATTATAGTAGTTATATTCTTGTACATAGGAGGTGGTATTATAGTAGTTATATTCTTGTACATAGGAGCAGTATTATAGTAGTTATATTCTTGTACATAGGATAGTATTATAGTAGTTATATTCTTGTACATATGAGCAGTATTATAGTAGTTATATTCTTGTACATAGGAGCAGTATTATAGTAGATATATTCTTGTACATAGGAGCAGTATTATAGTAGTTATATTCTTGTACATAGGAGGTGGTATTATAGTAGTTATATTCTTGTACATAGGAGGTGGTATTATAGTAGTTATATTCTTGTACATAGGAGGTGGTATTATAGTAGTTATATTCTTGTACATAGGAGGTGGTATTATAGTAGTTATATTCTTGTACATAGGAGGTGGTATTATAGTAGTTATATTCTTGTACATAGGAGGTGGTATTATAGTAGTTATATTCTTGTACATAGGAGCAGTATTATAGTAGTTATATTCTTGTACATAGGAGTAGTATTATAGTAGTTATATTCTTGTACATAGGAGCAGTATTATAGTAGTTATATTCTTGTACATAGGAGTAGTATTATAGTAGTTATATTCTTGTACATAGGAGTAGTATTATAGTAGTTATATTCTTGTACATAGGAGGTGGTATTATAGTAGTTATATTCTTGTACATAGGAGGTGGTATTATAGTAGTTATATTCTTGTACATAGGAGGTAGTATTATAGTAGTTATATTCTTGTATATAGGAGTAGTATTATAGTAGTTATACTCTTGTACATAGGAGTAGTATTATAGTAATTATATTCTTGTACATAGGAGCAGTATTATAGTAGTTATATTCTTGTACATAGGAGTAGTGTTATAGTAGTTATATTCTTGTACATAGGAGCAGTATTATAGTACAGTAGGTAGATTTTTGTTGCAGCTGGCAGTAATATAGCCCAAAGGTATATAAATGTTTATTTTTGTGCAGAATTACATTGTCTCTTTTAGTTTTCTTGTGTGTCAGTCTTCACTTTAATCCATGTATTCTACTCATGAATTAGGATAAACAATGACCTTGCTTTCTCTCACATAGGTAAATCTCCATTCCGTGTGAGCTGAAACTAAGTAGTCAGATTAATATATTGCTCAGTATAATGTGACCACTGTACATAAGCATTGTCTCCTGTGTACACACGTTGTATTGCGATGGCCTCTTAGACGAGCGCTATAACTTTATGCCACATATATAAAATATACATGCCCTATAGATAGCAGCAGATAGGAGTAGACAGGTTATTGGGTTTCCTGTAAGCTTCTGGCTTGTTTGGTTGTTGTCAGGTTATTGCCTCGTGTCACTGATACCTTGTCACGAAAGCCTCTGCTCTGTGTCACCGTAGACATGGAGTTCATTCATTAAACAGGTGGTGACTGACTTGTTGTGTGATACAGACATTTGACGCCGCTGTGCATTTTACATCAATCTCCCTGGCGGAGGGATCAGCTGGATTTTACATGGTGTGCTGACACAGCGTGACTGTAAACTAGCAGAGCTGTGTTTGTGAAGGTGATCACTGGTGATAATGTGGAGCCGAGATCATGTATATACAGTATATACAGTAATGCGGCAACATTGCAATACTAATAGAAATAAATGAGATCGGATTCATATGACGCGCCACTGAAGGGCTCATAGGGCCGTATCTGGGTTGATGTAGTCACATCCGAAGCTGCATTCAAAATTGTGTCCTTGCCTGAGAGCATTGCTGGAGTGTAGGTAACATTTACTGACGTACAGATCAGCGATTTGGTCACATCTCTTACTCTGCAGTGTGAATACATTGCCTTATAACCAGATGTATTGTAAAAGCAGCTCTGGATGTGACTGGAGGATTTTCTTATAAAGTACTTGAGGAATTAGAACAATACTACTTTACTCCTGTCCGTGGTATCTGTTTCCTACGTTTTGCTTGAATACCGAATTTATGAAGAGAGTAATGGCTGACTACAAGTATCTCTGTTGTCTGTAACCATGGAGATACATAGGTAGGAACTGAAGCTGTATACACTCATGAAGCGTATATACCAGAAGGTTGTATACTGATTGCAACGCTAGTTCATTATTGTGTTAAGGTGCGGGATGTTGGAACAGTCCAAATGTGCTAAATATATATATATATATATATATATATATATATATATATATACTGTGTATATATATATATATATTATCTATCTCCTATCTATCTATCTATCTATCTATCTCCTATCTATCTATCTATCTATCTATCTATCTATCTATCTATTTATCTCCTATCTATCTATCTATCTATCTATCTATCTATCTATTTATCTCCTATCTATCTATCTATCTATCTATCTATCTATCTATCTATCTCCTATCTATCTATCTATCTATCTATCTATCTATCTATCTATCTCCTATCTATCTATCTATCTATCTATCTATCTATCTATCTATCTCCTATCTATCTATTTATCTATCTATCTATCTATCTTCTATCTATCTATCTATCTATCTATCTATCTATCTCCTATCTATCTATTTATCTATCTATATATCTATCTATGTATCTATCTATCTTCTATCTATCTATCTATCTATCTATCTATCTATCTATCTCCTATCTATCTATCTATCTATCTATCTATCTATCTCCTATCTATCTATCTATCTATCTATCTATCTATCATCTATCTATCTATCTATCTATCTCCTATCTATCTATCTATCTATCTTCTATCTATCTATCTATCTATCTATCTATCTATCTATCTATCTCCTATCTATCTATCTATCTATCTATCTATCTATCTATCTATCTCCTATCTATCTATCTATCTATCTATCTATCTATCTCCTATCTATCTATCTATCTATCTATCTATCTATCTCCTATCTATCTATCTATCTATCTATCTATCTATCTATCTATCTATCTTCTATCTATCTATCTCCTATCTATCTATCTATCTATCTATCTATCTCCTATCTATCTATCTATCTATCTATCTATCTATCTATCTATCTATCTATCTCCTATCTATCTATCTATCTATCTCCTATCTATCTATCTATCTATCTATCTATCTATCTATCTCCTATCTATCTATCTATCTATCTATCTATCTATCTATCTATCTCTCTATCTGTATCAGGTCTGTCTATCTATCTAGAACCAGTGTATATCATCCATTAGATACATATTACCTTCCCCTTAGTCCTTGAGCAGACATCCTGAGTACGGTACATTGTCACATGACCACTTTATTATTGCGGTATATTAATTATTAGCGCCCTTTGCCTGACCCTGAGACATATATTTTTCGGCGCTTTTACCGCGGCCTCTCAGTAAAGTCTATTTTGGTGAAGCCACAAATACATTTAAAAATAGAGTAAATCGTATTATGCCCTTCTTGAGCAGGACGTGGAGGCAGACAGTCGTCAGCGATAACGTGATGGGCCTGCCCTAGGTATTACTGTATATCTGATGTAGACGGATCGCGGAAACTGGAACAAATCAATTCACCCAATTAAAAATACAATTTACCATCAGAACACGGCTAGAGATTTACAACGTCCTCTACCCACAACCCCAACCTCCAAAATATGATAACTTCTTACCATAGTATTGTCTTATATGGCTGACGGACTAGAGACAGAGGGCCCATAAATGTTTGTGAAGTGGGCAACGTGCTGGTCATACCCCATTGGTAATATAATGTTCCCATGTTACATATGAAGTGATGCCATTCTGCCAGGTGCAGGAGATGTGCCCACTTTTACAGGAGTCTCCGAAGTCTCCAATATCTTAATCTCAGACTCTATGAACCCCCCGTTTTTATTTTGTACCTCAGAAATTGATATGCAAATGAGCTTGATCGTGCAGTGGGCGTTCTGTGCACCCCTTAGCGTCATAGCTTCTGGTTGCCCACCGCTCTTCCTTGTGCCTCCCAGCCCCCCTCCTCCTGCTAATTCACTGCCTCCATCATTGGCGGTTTCTATTGAAATAACGCGCGTGCGCAGTAGCGCTCCCTCCAGCACGCTACTGCGCATGCTTCAGCTCGCAATGTTCTCTATGGGAAAATTGCGCTGGAGCGTGCGCAGTAGCATGCCAGAGGGATTGCTACTGCGCACGCGCATTATTTCAATAGAAACCGCCAACAATGGAGGCAGTGAATTAGTAGGAGGAGGGGGCTGGGAGACACAAGGAAGAGCGGTGGGCAACCAGAAGGTATGACGCTAAGGGGTGTTTTAAACGCCCACCATACATGATCAAACTCATTTGTATATCGATTTCCGAGGTAAGAAACAAAAACAGGTGTGGGGGGGTTCTTTTTACAAACTAATAGCAGCACCTGACTAGCTCTTCAGGCATAGCTCTGGCTCATAACACGTACAGTATATACTCGAGTATAAGCTGAATTTTTCAGCACAGTCAGCAGGAAAAAAAAATTAGATTTTTTTTTTTTTTTTGGGGGGGGGGGTCTATGAGGATTTAAAAAAATTCAAAAAATAAAAGCTCTACATCCCTCCTTTCCCTAGAATACATACAAAAGTAGAAAATGACTGTGACACACATTATACACATTAGGTCTCCCTGTGTCTGACAGTGCCCGGTCTACTGAATATAGGGGATCTGCAGTGCTCCTGTTCCGTCGGGAAGGGGTTAATAGGAGCAGTGCAGATCCCCTATATTCAGCCAGGCTGAATTCCAAGTGGGGGAAGAAAAACCCAGTCCTCAAGCTCAGGGAAGGGGCAGACAGACAACCAAAACACCCCCTCCCCCTCCCCAGCACCTACTGCACCCAAAAACTCCGACCATTTTAATTTTTGAAATTTTCCAGTAGCTGCTGCATCCCCCCCCCCCCCCCTCGGCTTATACTCGAGTCAATAAGTTTTCCCAGTTTTTTGTGGTAAAATTAGGGTGGTCGGCTTAAACTCGAGTATATATCTAGTGATAGAACCCCTTTAAACCAAGTACATCACAATGTAGCAGTGTGACAAGTAACAGTCTAACCCGGGGCTTCTTCGGGGATATATGCCGTACCCCTTTGGTGGCTCAGCTGTTTGTCTACCTGTTTATAACCTTATTTATTATTATCCTCATTATTAGAAAATTAATGCCAAGCTCATCAATAGTGTTGAGCGATCGGGTTCAGAAAAGATCGGATCCCGAGCAGCAATCAAACAAATTTCACGATCGGCTGGAAAATGATCGGAAATCAGATTTTGAAATCTCAAGATCGGCTCAACTCCAAAAGTGACTTTTCCCATAGAGAAGCATTGACTAGGGTTGAGCGATCGGGATCGGGAAAGATCGGATGCAGATAGGCGATTGAGCAAATTTCACGATCGCGATCGGCTGGAAAATGATGGGAAATCGGGTTTTAAAATCGATCCTGAAATCTCAAGATCGGCTCACCCGTACTCATCAATAAATAAACCAATGTAACAGTATGAGCAGTATCAGCCTGAGCCTGGGATTCTTTAGGGCTTTACCCCCTTTCAGGCTGCAGCTGCCTTTCTTTACCCTTGGAAGGCTCCGCTTCTTCTCTGCCTCTCTCTAACCTTGTGTTACTATACAGAAATGGAAAATGGCAACAAGATCAGCGAAAAAAATCATGTAGGAGTTAGACAAGTATCATCCCGACCCTAGTTCTGCCTTTGGATACGCTCCACAAGCCTACTGCTTCCTGGATTCTAGACGTTTAGTTCCCAAAAATCGTACAATTCTCCTTTGTTATCCCCCGCCGCAGAACAAGGCGCGACATCTAAGAGACAAAATCAATGTCTCCATCACTCGGTTCCATCTCTGGTTTTGACTTCCACATTCAGAGCTAATTAGAATCTTTGCATAGACAGAATTGACATTCAGATAAGATTCGCTGTGACGTGGATTTACGCCGATAATTTCTTCTCTGTTCTTTTACAGTCTTTATGTTTTAACTTTCCAAATTCCGATGGCTTAGAAGCGACCGTAGAATTGCTTTGATTTCACGCTTATTGAAAAAAAATGTCGCATTTGTGAAGTGAATCTTTTTGGAATCTCAGCCGAAATCTGTTATCAGTCTTACAGCGGATCTGTCGGCTTTATACGCTGCCCTGTGTAAGGACAAGATATTAGGGCTAACGGTCCGGACTACCAGTAGCCAAAAGTGTATTGTTAGTTATGGTGTTCCTGCAGTATTTATGTAGATGCATCTGTTATACTGAGTTAATGTAACATTTATTGTATGGATGAATCCCCCATATGTGAATACCCAAAGACATCAGCTCTGATAACAGCATTTAGTGCTTTGCCTAACAGCTTAGTCCTTCATGGACGTAGGCAGCAATAGTCAGGAGCCGATGCACTGAGGTCTATGGGACCAGCTCTGTACAGGGGGGGGGGGGGGGGGGAGAAATAAGCTGTGACATCATCTATTGTCAGTAGTGATGTAATGAATGTAATGATGGGTCAGTGGTGTTATCTATTCGATCGAATATCAGGCCGTTCGAGGTATTCGATCCCAATCGAATACCACGAGGCTAAACACACTAAAAATTTGTATCCCCTCCCACCTTCCCTGGTGCTTTTTTTGCACCAATAACTGCGCAGGGGAGGTGGGACAGGAACTATGACAACGGAGGCATCGAAAAAAAATCGGAAAAGGTAATTAGCGGCCGAAATCAGGTGACCTCCTATTTATACAAATAGTGGATTTCAGATTCGGGACATATGAGACTGTGAACTATGTGACTGTGAGACAGGGATAGATGTACAGGCAGGGATAGCTAGGGATTACCTTTATTTAGGGGGGAATGTCACTCACCCAGCTCTTTGGGGCTCTATCTGGTCGGGATCCCTGTCAGCTTGCGATATGCGGGAGCTGACTTTTTCCCATAGGAATGCATTGACCAGCGTTGAGTGGCCGAATGCCATACAGTGTACAGCATTCGGCCAATCAACGCTGGTTCCTCCAGAGGAGGCGGAGTCTAAGATTGGTCCACAGCAGTCTCCATTGTGGTCCAATCTCAGATGTAGCAGAGCTAGCCGTGCGCTGAGCTCTGCTACACCCGAGATGCAGCAGGGTTCAGCGCACAGTGTAGATCTGACATCAGCGCACATCTGAGATCGGACCACAATGGAGATTGCTGTGGACTGATCTTAGACTCCGCCTCCTCACAGACGAGCCTCCGGCAGAACCAGCGTTGATTGGCCGAATGCTGTACTCTGTATGGCATTCGGCCAATCAACGCTGGTCAATGCATTCCTGTGGGAAAAAGTCAGCTCGTGCATATCACAATCTGACAGGGATCCCGACGTAATACAGGTACTTGGGCGTGTTAGATGCCCCCAGATATGCTTCCCCTGCTGTCCCAGTTGCATTCCAGGGTGTTGTCATCATTTCCTGGGGTGTGATAGTGGACTTGGTGACTCTCCTGAGTCGAAGAGTGGGTTCCCCTGAAACAAAGCATTTTTCCCCATAGACTATAATGGGGTTCGATATTCGTTTGAATAGTCGAATATTAAGGGACTATTTGAAACGAATATCGAATCTGGAATATTTCACTGTTCGCTCATCTCTATTATCTATAGATGTATTATCTTCTATTGTAATCCTGTCTGTGATGTAATTGAAGGGACTGCTGCTTAGAAAACTGCTATAGAATTGTCAAGTGTCAGTGTATAATTAGGCTTAGTAGTCAGAGTGAAAGCGCAGGATTTAACGGGATTCTACCATTAAAATCTTTTTTTTTTTTTTTTGTCCCTAACACGTAGGAATGGCCTTAAGAAAGGCTATTCTTCTACTACCTTTAGATGTCTACTCCGTGCCGCCGTTTGGTAGAAATGTCGGTTTTCATCGGTATGCAAATGAGTTCTATCTCAAGAAAAATCGCTGCTTACACAGTAAACCGACTGCCCTGTAGGCATGCCCGAGGCCTAGAAGTTTGACCGCCAGCGCCGGAAGAAGAAGCGTGAAGAAGCCGTTCCTGAAGAAGATGGAGGCAGCGCTGGAGAGGTCTCTGGCAGCATTGGGGACGCCCCCAGTGTTGCAAAATAACTCATTTGCATACCAACGAAAACCGGCATTTCTACCAAACGGTGGCGTGGAGAAGACATCTAAAGGTAGGAGAAGAATAGACTTTCTTAGATCGTAACATCCGGATAATGTCTTAGAAGACCATGGGGGCCAATCCCGCCATTAGGGCCATGACCTAGTTCCTTCCTCTAGGCCTGACACACTTACGCTCCGTCTCTATAGTGTATATATGTGTGTATATATAGTAAGTTTAGCTCCTGCGTCAGTTGCTGTGCTCGCTGTCAGCGCCCCCACATTCTGCCCACATTCGCTGTCTGGTTGGCACAAGTTAATAAGAGATCTGTGTGTGATCTTCTATCTGCCTGGAAAAACTCGCTGACTTCTTATCCCCCATCCTTCAGCTACATGTCTGTGTAAACTGTCAAGATGACATTTACTAACATGCAAAACAATCCCGGCTCTTACATATTAGCTCGTGACTCATCTCTGCTGCTTTGTGGTAAACTAGTTCCCCGGTCCTCTCCGGGGCCCCGTGCTTATTAGCGCCTATAGGTTTACTAGTTTTATTTTGACACCTGTCACCTGACGGATCACTACATATCATTTATCATTCTCATCGACATTCATCCCTTGAGCGTTACATAATGGCGACGTAATTTACACCCACACGCCTCTCCGTGCACGGGTTTATACACAATTACACAACTGTTTGGTTGTTTCGTTATTTTGTAGGGTTTTCTGGCTTTTCACACTTCCTACAGAAGGACACGCTAAGTCCACTACAGATTTGGTGGGGGTGTCGAACTCCAACCAATTCGATATTAATGTTCCCTTTAACCCTTCACAAGTAGGTTTGGATATCCCCAAAGAAAATCCCAAGATTGCTACCCCAGAATAATCTCGGTGAGTGACTAGTGTGGATGGACAGGTAGAGTTTGGACTTTAGTTGAAGACCTTATCCATCGTAGTTTTCAGGCCCTTGGAGAAGTCAAGAACCTAAACACCCAGATAGCAAAGAACCCCCTCCTTCTTTGTGATTTGGCAAATCGTTACAACAATTGGGACATGCTGAACTGAGGCCTGTGGAAGACAAGAACTAGTGCCATAAACCATGATCTATAGGGCTCAAAGATCCCAAGCAACCATTGACATTGAAGGGGTTGTCCCACTGTAGACACCGATCCCTTGTGCACTGAATACGGCATATGTGTCTGACTATTGGAAACCTAAGAAGTATTGAAAAGCAGGACCCACCAGTTCCCCTTACTGCTCCATGTGTGACCATGGAGCCATCCCCTAGAAGTCAATGTGGTGGTGGTTGCACCACTCGATTTTCATGGTGCACATACGGAAAGTTGCACTATGTCATTCTTCTGATCACTGAGGGTTCCAGAGGTTGGACCTCAGCAGAGATTTTCCCCCTCGAGTCACTAATCCCATGATCTGGTTGTGGTTCGGCTGCATACTTCTTTCCCTGGTCTTTACTAGAGATGAGCGAACACTAAAATGTTCGAGGTTCGAAATTCGATTCGAACAGCCGCTCACTGTTCGAGTGTTCGAACGGGTTTCGAACCCCATTATAGTCTATTGGGAACATATACTCGTTAAGGGGGAAACCCAAATCCGTGTCTGGAGGGTCACCAAGTCCACTATGACACCCCAGGAAATGATACCAAAACCCTGGAATGACACTGGGACAGCAGGGGAAGCATGTCTGGGGGCATAAAAGTCACTTTATTTCATGGAAATCCCTGTCAGTTTGCGATTTTCGCAAGCTAACTTTTCCCCATAGAAATGCATTGGCCAGTGCTGATTGGCCAGAGTACGGAACTCGACCAATCAGCGCGGGCTCTGCTGGAGGAGGCGGAGTCTAAGATCGCTCCACACCAGTCTCCATTCTGGTCCGACCTTAGACTCCGCCTCCTCCAGCAGAGCCAGCGCTGATTGGACGAATTCC
The DNA here is from genome assembly GCF_031893055.1 of Leptodactylus fuscus. Taxonomy (NCBI): domain Eukaryota; kingdom Metazoa; phylum Chordata; class Amphibia; order Anura; family Leptodactylidae; genus Leptodactylus; species Leptodactylus fuscus. The sequence continues at coordinate 16,371,465 of NC_134268.1, forward strand.
GTACTCTGGCCAATCAGTGCTGGCCAATGCATTCTATTGGCGTGATGAAGCAGTGCTGAATGTGTGTGTTTAGCTCAACTACACCGGTGGAGTAGTTGAGCTAAGCACACAGATTCAGCTCTGCTTCAATCAGCGCTGGCCCATGCATTCTATTAGCTTGATGAAGCAGAGTGTGCACAAGGGTTCAAGCGCACCCTCGGCTCTGGTGTAGCAGAGCCGAGGCTGCACAAGGGTTCAAGCGCACCCTCGGCTCTGATGTAGCAGAGCCGAGGGTGCACAAGGGTTCAAGTGCACCCTCGGCTCTGCTACATCAGAGCCGAGGGTGCGCTTGAACCCTTGTGCAGCCTCGGCTCTGCTACATCAGAGCCGAGGGTGCGCTTGAACCCTTGTGCACCCTCGGCTGCTACATCAGAGCCGAGGGTGCGCTTGAACCCTTGTGCAGCCTCGGCTCTGCTACATCAGAGCTGAGGGTGCGCTTGAACCCTTGTGCACACTCTGCTTCATCAAGCTAATAGAATGCATTGGCCAGCGCTGATTGAAGCAGAGCTGAATCTGTGTGCTTAGCTCAACTACTCAACCGGTGTAGTTGAGCTAAACACACACATTCAGCACTGCTTCATCACGCCAATAGAATGCATTGGCCAGCACTGATTGGCCAGAGTACGGAATTCGGCCAATCAGCACTGGCTCTGCTGGAGGAGGCGGAGTCTAAGGTCGGACCAGAATGGAGACTGGTGTGGAGCGATCTTAGACTCCGCCTCCTCCAGCAGAGCCAGTGCTGATTGGCCAAAGTACGGAATTCGGCCAATCAGCGCTGGCCAATGCATCCCTATGGGAAAAAGTTTATCTCACAAAAATCACAATTACACACCCGATAGAGCCCCAAAAAGTTATTTTTAATAACATTCCCCCCTAAATAAAGGTTATCCCTAGCTATCCCTGCCTGTACAGCTATCCCTGTCTCATAGTCACAAAGTTCACATTCTCATATGACCCGGATTTGAAATCCACTATTCGTCTAAAATGGAGGTCACCTGATTTCGGCAGCCAATGACTTTTTCCAATTTTTTTCAATGCCCCCGGTGTCGTAGTTCCTGTCCCACCTCCCCTGCGCTGTTATTGGTGCAAAAAAGGCGCCAGGGAAGGTGGGAGGGGAATCGAATTTTGGTGCACTTTACCACGCGGTGTTCGATTCGATTCGAACATGGCGAACAGCGTGATATCCGATCGAACATGTGTTCGATAGAACACTGTTCGCTCATCTCTAGTCTTTACGACAGCTCTCCTGTTGCAGGTCACAGCTCCTCTGTAATGTCAAGTTCCCTGTACAGGTGGAGATTGTTCTACCATACTTTGCCTGGAGAGTGAGTCTCACTTCTGTCCTAGATCTTATTCCCTGTCCTACTGTTCCTGATTTGATCTTGGTCCTGACCTCAGTCTTGTTTCTGACTGTATAGTACCTGCAGTTCTTCTTCTGTCTTTAAACCTGACTACACTCCTTTCCCATCCTTGACGGCTTGTTGCATTCTGCCTGGCCTCTTGATGACAAGCTTTGGCTCCATTCTTTACTTTATGACATGACTCCAACATCAATTTGTGGGGACCACACTTAGGAATCTTCCAGCACCCCAATTCTTTGCCAGGGATTCTTTGGAAGGAATGAGTAGGTGACCTTGACACCATTCAAGATTAGATCAAGTAGCGATGAAGGAGAGGGGCCAATTTTTTTTTTTGCTGTGCCTATAAGGTGAGGACACACGTCTAGTTGATGCAGCCCACTTTTTAAGTTCTTCCGAGAGACACACTCACAATTCCACAAGTCTGGCTATCACCGGTGCTTTACTTGAGGTTGTAGTTGTTCAGCACAAAGGTGGCTACACGAAATCTTGGCTAAAGTCAGGACTCCAATCCTGGACTGACACAAAAACACACTGCATTGGCGGATTGCCATGGTCGCAATGGAGCTTTGAAAGGAAGAACCAAAGGGTCTCTTATAGGAGACTTGCCCACACGTACACAGTATATAAGTAGCACATGAGATAGGCCTACCCCATCAGGTGTGAAGACCCAATTGTCAAAGGGTCTGAAAAGCCCAATGACATCCATCATCTGATCAGCGCTGTCACCCTGACCATATTAGTGTTTCGTTTATCCAAATCTGTTCAGCTATTCCACAGATATAAGCCCTGTTAGTGTTGATGCAGGGGCGGTAACACTTGGGGGTGGGGTCTCTGTGTGTTGTATGTCATGCAGTTTTACCACCGACTTGGCTAGTAGACCCTAATGTGCAGGGCTTATATCTTTGGAATAGCTGAACGGATTTGGATAAACAAAGCACCAAAATGCTCAGGGTGACAGCAGCGATTAGATGATGGATATCATTGGGCTCCAGGTCCTCTTTGAAGCCATACTTATGGACGGTGACAACCTCTACTTCCTTACATACCGACTCAGTATATTGTTATGGAACGGTTGGCTACGAGAGCGCTATTATAGTGCAGCCATCCTTGTCGAAACATATAGTTCAGCCTGGATAATATGGAACACATACAAATAGGACCTTGGAAGGTGCACGTGGGTGCAAACATATAATACACTATTTAATAAGTGTCAAGCCCTCTTGGGGTTAATGTCGCTTATTTTTCATATACAAATTTTTTTTTCTGTGCTTATTTTTGTTAATTGCCCGAAAATTGCACGTAGCGTGAATTAAAGATACGGAAGGAATTGCATTTTGTGGTTTTTTTTGCGTTATTAATGAAGCTTTCCTAATTATTATCCGTTTTAGTTAAATAAGTTTGTTTTCCGCCGAACAAATAATGTTCCTAATGGTTTTGTGCACATGGCGTCTCTCGTAGTCAATTTACTTCTATCATTACAGACGTCTCCCTCGACTGCGGTCGTCACGTAGAGAGAATCGCTGCTTATCCCTTCATGGCCGCATATAAATAATATATTCCTGCCGAATGGCATCATTAAGCCCATCGGTCACAGCAGAGATGGATTTGTCGCTGTGTGGGATCTGGCGCTATTTTTGTATTATTTTTTATTTTTTCTAAATATTACAATGTAATGATCTGTAGGAGAGAAGCGTCAGCTGGGAAATATATTGTTATTAAATTGATTGTTCCTGAATAAATCGAGTGTTTTTGGTGCAGGGACCAAAGAACAGATCAGTCGGGGGGATGTAGAATGGCGGGACACGTTCCAAACAAATGGCCGTAATGGCTGCGGTTCACATTTCCGCTGTTTTTCCAAGTTCTTAGTTATACTAGTTATGAGATTTAGTCTCTTTTTTTTTTTTTTTTACTATAGATAAACAGATATATAGATATGGAATCAATCATGTGCACGATACGTATAGCAGTAAATTTATATATATATATGTCTTGGTGCTATTTATAGAGTGTTGCTGTAATTTTTGTATAAGGTATGGGATAGATAGATAGATAGATAGATAGATAGATAGATAGATAGATAGATAGATAGATAGATGGATGGATGGCTAGATAGATAGATAGATAGATAGATAGATAGATAGATAGATAGATAGATAGATAGATAGATAGATAGAATATAGATAGATAGATAGATAGATAGATAGATAGATAGATAGATAGATAGATAGGATATAGATAGATAGATAGGATATAGATAGATAGATAGATAGATAGATAGATAGATAGATAGATAGATAGATAGATAGATAGGATATATAGACTGGAAATAGATAGGACATTTATTTTATTAAATTGGTTGCTCAGAATAAATCAAATGTTTTTGATGCAGGAACCAAAGTACAAATCAGTCGGGGAGATGGAGTATGCCAGGACATTTTCCAAACAAATGGCTATAATGGCTGCCATTCACATTTCTGCAGTTTTTTAAATCATTAATTATGTTATTTATGAGATTTATTCTCCTTCATTATTTTTTTTATTATAGACAGATATAGAAATGACATAGATAGATAGATAGATAGATAGGAGATAGATAGATAGATAGGAGATAGATAGATAGATAGATAGATAGATAGATAGATAGGAGATAGATAGATAGATAGATGATAGATAGATAGATAGATAGATAGATAGATAGATAGATAGATAGATGATAGATAGATAGATAGATAGATAGATAGATAGGAGATAGATAGCGAGATAGATAGATAGATAGATAGATAGATAGATAGATAGGAGATAGATAGATAGAGAGAGAGAGAGAGAGAGAGAGAGAGAGAGAGATAGATAGATAGATAGATAGATAGATAGATAGGAGATAGATAGATAGATAGATAGATAGATAGATAGATAGATAGATAGATAGATAGGAGATAGATAGATAGAGAGATAGATAGATAGGAGATAAAGAATACAATCCTCTGCAGTCACTTGTCCCTCCCAGCGGCCCGGCCAGGCTCTGTATGCCTGATTAGATTGATATTCTACTGTCAATATCATTTAAAGGAACACTACAGATCAAAATGAACAAAGAAAGCCAATACTTATCCACCAACAACTGGAATCCCCAGTAATCTGAAGTGTGGAGGCTTCTGCCCCATCCCAGGTGAATGATATGGGGTCTCACATACATGGAGGTCTCACATACATGCGGTCTCACATACATGGGGGTCTCACATACATGGGGGTCTCACATACTGGGGGTCTCACATACATGGGGGGTCTCACATACATGGGGGGGTCTCACATACATGGGGTCTCACATAAATTGGGGTCTCACATACATGGAGGTCTCACATACACGGGGGGTCTCACATACATGGGGATCTCACATACATGGGATCTCACATACATGGGGGGGTCTCACATACATGGGGGGGTCTCACATACATGGGGGGTCTCACATACATGGGGGGTCTCACATACATGGGGGGGTCTCACATACATTCTTCTGCTGAGTTTGTACTCGGTTTCTTCTCGGAAGGCCTATACAATTGAATGGAGCTGCCAAATGTATTTGTGACCCCGCTTTATTCAACTGGAGGGGACAAAAGGGGACCCCAGCCCCCAATTCTGCTGACTCCCACAGCTCTGTTGCCTTACAGAGTGGGTTTCTCCTGGATGGTCACCCCTTTATAAGTATAGCGCCTCCCTGTGACCATTATACCGTGTATCCGTGCACTATATATCCTTTGGCGTGCACTGTATACAGTTCCATGGCTGGTTCATTAGAGTATAGTAAACCATTCCTTTATGTTTCCCTTTGTATATTGGGATTGACCTTCCAGGGTACTATACGGTATAGTTCGTCGCCATTATCCCTGATCCTCACCACTTACCTCAGAGGCGGCCATAAACCTCTGATAAGCTGCGGCCTAGTCATTTTAATGGTAGTGTTAGCGATCAACAGGATTTCCTTCACTAAGTGGTTGCTATTCAAACCTATAGAATAATCTTTACGTTCGGCCTGTAGGCCCGTGGAGCTGGTCGGGGCCATTTATGTACAGTTTAGTGCCCTATTATTGGGGATTACATGGTAACAAGTGAGAGACTTTCAGCTCTGACTTCAACCTCATTGAACATCTGTAGGATGAGGAAAGACCATAATAATATCTAAGTCCTGTAAAACCCCTTTAAGTGGTGTAGCAGAGGAGAGGGACTCCGTCTAGCACTCTATTAGAGTCGATCACCTCTACACCCTCCGTAGAGTCCCCCATGTCCAGGCCTATCGTGTCTACAATCCACAATACAAGTCACTTTGTGCTATAGGTTTCTTACGTTGCATGTGGATGACGCTTGCAGCGGCTAAGGCTAGGTTCACATTGGTATCTCGTTTCTGTCCAGCACAAATCCATCATGAGTCGCCGGACGAGGAAAAAGTGTCGCAAGCCCCACTTTTTAGTTTGCCGAGACAAGCGTAAAAATAAGAGACACCTGACTTCATCCAGCCCAGCGGTCCATCGGAATTGTATAGGGTCGGCCCTATCAGATGATTTTCAAAGAACGAAGAATCGGGTTGATGAATTCCAACATGTCCAATCCTCTTATCTCATTGGGGACAAGCTTATTTCTCCAGCCCCATTCAGAAATCATGCACACTCAGATTTGCCTACATGCATGTCTAGGTTTCCCACTGACAGTTATGGCCGGCTTTAGTGCAACTGCATGTTCTAGCTACAATATGTCATTCGGAGTATTTGAACCTCTCTTTTACATATCACCTACTTACCTCATAATATACAGTATATCCTGCACCTCTTGCCCCTGCCAGGGGTGTCTGGTTGCAGCTTCTTTCTCTTTTCCCATTGAGAACACATGCATGATCAGTTGAGTCCAACAAGCATATGTATAGTGGCGTAACTAGGAATGGCGGGGCCCCTTGGCGAACTTTTCACATGCCCCCCCGACCAACGCCAAAGACCTCGACTATTCCCCTTCTACGCATTCCTGTGCGTTCTACTATGCCCCATAGTGGCCCCTGCACACAGTATTATCCCCCATAGTGGCCCCTGCACACAGTATTATCCCCCATAGTGGCCCCTGCACACAGTATTATCCCCCATAGCGGCCCCTGCACACAGTATTATACCCCATAGTGGCCCCTGCACACAGTATTATGTCCCTCAGTGGCCCCTGCACACAGTATTATGTCCCTCAGTGGCCCCTGGACACAGTATTATCCCTCATAGTGGCCCCTGCACACAGTATTATCCCCCATAGTGTCCCCTGCACACAGTATTATACCCCATAGTGGCCCCTGCACACAGTATTATCCCCCATAGTGGCCCCTGCACACAGTATTATCCCCCATAGTGGCCCCTGCACACAGTATTATCCCCCATAGTGGCCCCTGCACACAGTATTATCCCCCATAGTGTCCCCTGCAGACAGTATTATGTCCCATAGTGTCCCCTGCACACATTATTATCCCCCATAGTGGCCCCTGCACACAGTATTATCCCCCATAGTGGCCCCTGCACACAGTATTATCCCCCATAGTGGCCCCTGCACACAGTATTATGTCCCATAGTGGCCCCAGTACACAGTATTATGCCCCATAGTGGCCCCTGCACACAGTATTATGTCCCATAGTGTCCCCTGCACACAGTATTATGCCCCATAGTGGCCCCTGCACACAGTATTATGCCCCATAGTGTCCCCTGCACACAGAATTATCCCCCATAGTGGCCCCTGCACACAGTATTATCCCCCATAGTGGCCCCTGCACACAGTATTATGTCCCTCAGTGGCCCCTGGACACAGTATTATGCCCCATAGTGGCCCCTGCACACAGTATTATGTCCCACTGTGGACACCCATAAACAATTATTATACTCTGGGCTCTTTTCAGACCCCAGAGTATAATAATCAGAGACCCGGGGGAATAAAAACATAAAAAACTACTGTTTCTTACCTGTCTCCCCGGCTCCTACGCTGTCGGCCTCCACTGCCGTCCTTTTTCAAGGACGTCAGACGTCACATGACCCGGGACGCAGGCCAGGTTCATGTGACGTCAGACAACTAGGAAGGGGGCTTGGTAGGATTGTGGAGAGGTAAGTAACAGTGTTTTTTATGTTTCTTACCTCTCCTGGGCCACCAATCATGTTACTTGGGGGTCCGAAAAGACCCCCAAGTATAATGATAGCAGCGGTAGCTGCTGTCACAGGCTCCTAATGTCCCGGGCCCTGTGACAGCTGCCTCTGCTGCTATGGCGGTAGTTACACCACTGCATATGTATGTTCTTCACCGAAAGCTATGGCCGGCTTCAGTGCTTTAGCTACAATATGCCACTTGAAGTAGTTGAACTTTTCTTTTACATATCTCCTGCTTACTTCATAAGATATATATATTTGCAATTTTTGCATTTCAGTAATAAATGTGCAATTTCAAAAATCCTATTAATATTATAAATGTGAAAGTTTGTGAGTTTGGATGTTTGTGGGTTTGTGTGTTCGGATGTTTGTTAGTCAATCACGCAAAACCCGCTCGACCGATTTGGCTGAAATTTTCCACAAACATAGTCACTACACCCGATTGCGCAATAGGCTACTTTTTGTCACAATAGCGCACATACATTTTTCCCAGGACCCCCACAAACGCCAAACTCACATCACCATCTCTGCAATCTCACACACTTTGGACCATAGCAAGCCACAAAATTCCTATTGCCCTCTACAGCCTCGCCCCTAACCCCACACAATCACATATACATATACTTTACCACTTTGCCCCTCACCTTAACGATACTCCAGGAGGCGGTCTTTAACGCTCCGGAGCAGCCATGTTTGCCAACCCCCACCGCTCTGACAATCCGCGACACCGCCCACCCATGTCAATACCCCTAGGCGGTCTAATAAATGCAAAAAAAAAAGTTTAAAAAAAGTAAAAAAAAATATTAAAAACAAAAAAAAAGGATTAAAAATTCAAATCACCCCCCTTTCCCTAGAACACATATAAAAGTAGTTAAAAACTGTGAAACACATACATGTTAGGTATCCCCGCGTCCGAAATCGCCCGCTCTACAAAGCTATACAAATATTTTTCCTGTTCGTTAAACGCCGTAGCGGGGAAAAATGGTCAAAAGTGCCAAACCGCCGTTTTTTCACTGTTTTGATTCTGATAAAAATTTGAATAAAAAGTGATCAAAGCAATAACATTTCCCGAACATGGTAGAAATACAAAGTACACCCAGTCCCGCAAAAAAAGACGCCCTATGCATCCCCGTACACGCACGTATAAAAAAGTTACGGCTGTCGGAATATGGCGACTTTTAAAAAAAAATTTTTTTAACAGTTTTGGATTTGTTTTTAAGGGGTCAAAATGTAACTAAAACCATATACATTTGGTATCCCCGGAATCGTAACGAAACACAGAATACAGGGGACATGTCATTTTGGTTGCACAGTGAACGTCGTAAAACCAAAGCCCGTAAGAAAGTCGCAGAAATGCATTTTTTCTTGAAATCCACCCCATTCTGAATTTTTTCCCTGCTTCCCAGTACATTATATAGAATAATTAATGGTGGCATCATGAAGAAAAATTTGTCCCGCAAAAATTAAGACCTCATATGGCTCTGGGAGCGGAGAAATAAAAAAGTTATGGGGTTTAGAAGGAGGGGAGTCAAAAAAGAAAATCAAAAAATGCCATCGGCGGGAAAGGGTTAACTTCAAATACTTCTGTCCCAAAGTCACTATGTAAAGTTTCTCACAACACCGTATAGCGGCTCTAATACAAATTAACTTCAACACAAAAGTCTCACGTATTCTCTGAATTACGGCAAAAACAAGATACAAACTTACATTTCATATCCCATACCTTATACACAGTACGAAAACCTTACCCGCGCCTGTATATACCCACTGCTACAATCACCGCAGACGAAGTCGCGGGTACCAGCTAGTATTAAATAAAACTTACAAAATGTAAAATTTGTAGTCTGTGAAATGAATATCAGTGATACAAATTATTGTATATCGATTCTGGATATTCTTGTCTATTTTTTATAACGTTTGCAATATTATTTCATTGTCATATCACTTTTGAAGTTTCTTGACTTTTTTATACTTGTGGTATCATTTTATTGTAGTATTGCTTTGGTATATTCCTACTTTTTTTTGCATATTCAACGTTGTGTCATTGTGCTATCAGTTTTGCATATTCTTGTCTATTTTTTATATCTGTGATCTTATTTCATTGTAATATCACTTTGTGTATTATACTTTTTTTTATATTTGTAATGTTATTTCATTAAAGGGATCCTATAATTCAGATGGCATTTTTTGTCCCTAACACGTAGGAATAGCCTTAAGAGAGTCTATTCTTCTCCTACCTTTAGATGTCTTCTCCGCGCCGCCGTTCCGTAGAAATTCCGGTTTTCTTCTGTATGCAAATGAGTTCTCTCGCAGCACTGAGGGCGGTACTCAGCGCTCAAACAGCACTGGGGCGTCCCAAATTCTGCGAGAGAACTCTCCAGCGCCGCCTCCATCCTCTTCATGGCGCAGGAGGTGGAACTTGTAGGCCTCGGGCAGAGCTGACTGCGCATGCCCACAGCCACAATAAAAATGGCCGTTTACACATGCGGGCATGCGCAGTTGGTTCTGCCAGAGCCTCAAGCCTACAAGTCTCAAGCCAACCCCTGGAAGAAGACGCATGAAGAGGACGTTCCAGAAGAAGATGGAGGCGCGCTGGAGAGTTCTCTCGCAGCATTAGGATCACCCCCAGTGCTGTTTGAGCGCTGGGGCCCACCCCCAGTGCTGCGAGAGAACTCACTTGCATACACAAGAAAACCGGTATTTCTACGGAACGGCGGCGCGGAGAAGACAATGAAAGGTAGGAGAGGAATAGCCTTTCTTACGGCTATTCTGACGTGTTAGGCTCCATTCACACAGAGTAACGTAGGTGTTTTTTGTGCTTATTTTGGCACATAACGCCACGTAACGCCGCGTATACGCCGCACTATTAGGGACAAAAAATTTGATCTGAATGATAGGATCCCTTTAAACTACTGTATAATTTTTGTATATTCTTGTCTATTTTCAAATTATTTTATTTTATTATCTATTTTATTTAATTGTTGTTCACTTTTGTATATTCTTGTCTATGTTGTCTGATGTTGTATCATTGTAGTATCACTTTTGTGTATTCTCGTCTGTTTTTTTTCTAATATTTGTGATATTATTTCATTATACAATCACTTGTATAGATTATTGTCTATTTTTCAAAATATTTCTGATGTGATTTCATTGTAGTATCACTTTTGTATGTTTTTGTCTATTTTAGGAACATCACTGCCTTAGAATTAAGATCCTGGGTGACTGCTATTATTGTGTGTCTGGCCTTCCGGAGCCGCGTCAAGACCACGCTCATTGCTGCGTTGAAATGGGACTCAGCATGATCAAGACTATTAGGTAATTGTTCATCTCTTTCCTGCTACGTGCGAGAGGTGAAATTTGTTTTCTCGAGTCAAAATTATAATGTTTGGTAACAAGTCTCTCTCCGGCATTATTATCTTAAGCTACCTGGTTTTTGTGTCGATGACTAAGCGGATGAAATGTTGCGATACAGTGGCCTATTCTAGCCATGGCAGTTGTTGCACTGTTACATATAGATCCGACTCGATCTGTCTGGGGCCGGAGAATGGGCTAATAGAAGTCACTGAGGAGTTCCAAGACCATGCTGACATTGGCACTCCAAGTTAACTGGATATTCCTCATAATTTATAGTATGACATCTTACTTTTGGACTGGATGGGGGAAGGCCACATGTAACTTCCTCCTAGGAGGAGCAGTCAGTTAGCAGAGAGTTCTGTGGGCACCTATGTAACTTGGTACGATCCACCACAATTGTTGGGGGCCTCCACCACCCTTTTTAATGAGGGGTTGGACAATCACTATTCAAATTTCTTGGAGTAAAAGTCAACAGAATTTGGACAACACCTCTTGTCCTTGAAGTCTCGTAAATGGCAAACCTCAAACCTTCCAACTAGACTTCTAGTTTTTGGGCTACCTAAAGAGCAGGATTCTTCTCGGTAATGTTTGGTTTGCTTGGGTGTAACCATCGTGACCTGGCTTTTGTTGATCACTTGTGCTTTTATTGTTTTGGATTACAGATATGTACGATCGAGAACGAAACACGACATTGACATGAGGATCGGAATCCACTCGGGTTCAGTCTTATGTGGCGTGCTGGGACTTAGGAAATGGCAATTTGATGTGTGGTCCTGGGATGTGGATATTGCCAATAAATTGGAATCAGGAGGAATACCAGGGTAAGAGATTCATGATCCAAGTTGATGTCAGTTATCCATGAATGTAGTAGTATGGAAACACCCAACCATCCATGTATGGTATGGACTGAAGAGGTCCTCTGGGCAAGAGTAGTATGAGGACCCCTTGTTCATCAAAGGACACCCATTATGTCTCATTTCTGATTTCCATCAGTAATGGTGACATATGAAATTTTTTAACTCAATTCTTTACATGCCCTAGTGGTTTTTAAGGTAACAGTTCCCTTCCCCCCTCCCTTTATCCTGGACCCAGTGAAAGTGTAGGAGTTATAACTATGGTGTGTCTGTGCCTGAGACTATCCTAATATAAATGGGGCGGGAGGTTGGTTTCTACTATGGGACCTCTATTCTGTAGTTATCAAATTCATTATGTGGCATGTATGTCAGTAATGGTGTACATATCATGAGTAATCTACTATAGAGAAGGCCATTCCAGATGGTTTCTACCAGAGCTACAGTGTCGGCAAAGTCAAATAGTACTCGAGTCATGAAGGCGGTCTTACGGGCCACCGGCATCTTCTGTTGTACATCTTTGGAGTATGTTGGTGCCAAGTAGCTCTCATTTTTAATGTTGTCACTGGGCCCCCTCATCTTCTATGTCCACCACTTTAACGTAGATACATTGTTTCTTTCTTCCTGTTGTTTCACTTACGATCACATGTAACTATAGCTGGGTATGTAGAAAAGCTTGAGGAGAAGGGACAATCTCCTCAAGATGGCAACCTCTTATACATTGGTATCAGCCGGACCTTTCCCTTGTAGAAGTGGATTATCTACTCTGCATGTAATACGTGGACGTCTTGAGTGCAAAGTATTCCTATGGACAGGTCACCCATCCATAAAGATACTTTAACGGAGTCTGCTACAGATATCGCCAGTAATAATCTGAGTGCGTACATGTAACATATTCATAGTCCTTAGTCATCCCAACCTATCTTTTAAACCAAGTTTGTATATGATTTTTTTTTCTTTTTACAAATGTTTGATTATTTTTTTTAAATGTTTCATGTCACTATCTATGTACAAAAAATTGTCTTGCAATTTTCACTTTGGCCACTACGCCCAATAATAGACTGACACATGTCAATTCTGCTTGGGTTTTCATTGCAACAGTCACTTCACTTACATCACAGACAGGATTACAATAGAAGATAACACCTCTGTACCCACCAACTACTGACAATGCTGCTGTACAGCACCAAAGGTTGTTAACAGAGCAGAAGAGAAGCTCAGGCAAGATGGCCGCCCCCATAATCATGGATAGGAAATAGAATTTAGAAAAAATCTTCAATCAGAAAATATAAACAGTTTAAAAAGAAAAGTTACAGATTTCATTTTCTAGATTTAATAAATACATTAAAAAAAATAGGCAATACATTCCCTTTAAAGGGATCCTATCTTTCAAACCCTTTTTTTTCTAACGTCGGAATAGCCTTAAGAAAGGCTATTCTTCTCCTACCTTTCGTTGTTTCCTCCATGCCGCTGTTCACTTGAAATTCCGTTTTTTCTTGGTATGTAAAGGAGTTCTCTCGCAGCACTGGGGGCGGGCCCAGGCACTCAAACAGCACTGGGGGTGGCCCCAATGCTGCCAGAGAACTCTCCAGCGCCGCCTCCATCTTCTTCTGGAACGAGGTCTTCTTCCAGTGGTTTCTTCTAACTTCTAGGCGCCAGGCCTAGGGCAAGCCGACTGCGCATGCTTGCAGCCACAAGACAAATGGCCACTTACACAGTATTGGAAGCGGCCATTTTCTCGTGGCCGGCAGGCATGCGCAGTCGGCTGCCCCAGGCCTAGTTAGAAGACACCGCCGGAAGAAGATGTGGTGAAGACCTCGTTCCAGAAGAAGATGGAGGCGGCACTGGAGAGTTCTCTGGCAGCATTGGGCACACCCCCAGTGCTGTTTGAGTGCTGGGGCCCGTCCCCAGTGCCGGGAGATAACTCATTTACATACCAAGAAAAAACGGAATTTCAAGCAAACAGTGGCGCGAAGAAGACAACAAAAGGTAGGAGAAGAATAGCCTTTCTTAAGGCTATTCCGACGTGTTAGTTAGAAAAAAGGGTTTGAAATATAGGATCCCTTTAATTATGTATTCCTAGGTTGTTATGTATATTTCGCACAGTCTTCTCTATACAGGTATAGGGTTCACATATTTCCTCTATTTGTTCTTTGAAGGAGAATCCATATATCTAAAGCTTCTCTCGACTGCCTTAACGGGGATTATAATGTAGAAGAAGGACACGGCAAGGAAAGGAACGAATTCTTGAGAAAACATAATATCGAGACCTACCTGATCAAACAACCCGAGGAGAACCTCCTCACCCTACCCGAAGACATAGTGAAAGAGTCCGTGAGTCCGACGGACAGGAGAAACAGCGGCGCAACTTTCACGGAGGGGTCCTGGAGCCCAGAACTTCCATTCGACAACATTGTGGGCAAGCAGAACGTAAGTCAAACTTTCTCTAATGTCATCCAGTATAAAGCATGCATGAGCGGACCTCAGTAATGGAAGCCTCAGAGGGGATGCATCCATCTTTAACCTTTTCTCTAACATGAAACTTCAGATGATTATGCAAACCCTCTCGAGGGCAGAATTAACCTACCGAATTTATCAGTAGAAGGAAATGCCAAACCTAGAGATCGTATCAAAGTGAAAGCTCCCTACAACTTCAAAAGAGACGAAATAAAAATAATGTTACGAAGCGGTAGACTGATCCGACAGAATGTAAGATCAACCTACTTGTATATAGAACGCCTTCATGGTGCTTTCCACCCTCTCCTCACTTAAGGCAGGTGTGTATTAGAACGCTGGATATGCAAAGTGCATGCAACGATGCATGAACTAAAAGAGCCATATTGTAGATTAATGCTCTAGGAAAAGTAAACCTCATTATGCATCCATTAGCATATTCATGAAAACCGCACACAAAACAAATAAAACCATGCTATCGGAGAAGCCTACCCCATGGGGAGTCATGGTGAAGGGTAGAATCGGTGGGACGTATCTTCTCTGTTTGCTGTAAAGGATCTCAAGTAGAGTAGATGTAGCCTCCTGTCCATTCACAGGCCTGGCCGCGTCCTACCTTCGGCCTCCAGAGAGACCCACTGACCCCGTTTTTTATGTTAGTGACCTCGGTGATGTATCATATCTTGTAGTTTGGTGGATTCTTGTAGTTATGTTCTCTTTTGGTCCATATTGGTTCTATAGACGGTCAAGGAGTTTAGTGGGTTTTAAAGGGTGACTATCAGCAGTTTTGACCCTGCAAAAGCCATAACAACACAAGGTAAGGCCCTGAGAGCTTTTTAAATTGGACCTTTCACCACTTCCACCTAGTCCAATAGGTGGCGCTCCACTAATTCTGATGCCGTTGGAACTCTATCTCTAGCCCCCACCGTTCCTGAACAATCAGTGTTGTCGGTTTCAGTTCCCAATATTCTAACAAGTGACACGAAAAAGAAAAAGAGAAGACCCTGAGCACCCCATAGCGTATTTCGATTGGTTAAAGAGGTAAGTATAGAAGAGTAAAGTTCCTCACCTGGTCGAGTTGTGGGAAGACCACGACACCTCTGATTACGTTGGAACTGATTGACCAGAGGGTTCCTCTCTGAGTGGAGTGCAGCTGATTCCTAAAACCCGAGGGTGTATATAGACAAAAAATAGGGACCAATCCCGAACTTTTGACTGGGAGGTAGGGAGGGAAAGAATCGCGCTTCCACAGATGAAATTAAGAACTAATGGCTTTACTGGCAATGCTCACACAACGCGTTTCGGGCTTACTCATGTCCTTTTTCAAGTGTAAATCGCTGCCCTCCAGCCCCTCCCGGAGAAAACCGCACATTTATAGCTATCTTGGGGAGTGGCTGGAGGGCAGCGATTTACACTTGAAAAAGGACATGAGTAAGCCCGAAACACGTTGTGTGAGCATTGCCAATAAAGCCATTAATTCTTCATTTCATCTGTGGAAGTGCGATTCATTCCTTCGATATTCTAACAAGGCTCTCTACTCTCTGTTGGGTGGTCCTGGTCTGGAGAAGATGGCCCGGGACAGCTCACCTGACAGTAGAGAGTAGATTTAGCATATCAGATGTTGAACATAACAGGACAGAAAGGATTGCTCAGAAAGGGTAGGTGCTAGAGAACAAAATCCAACTGTGCTGGAACCAGTAGAGCCTATGAAGGATACAAAGGGGTGGAAGTGGTGGAAGCTGTTTGTTTTTGGTATCAGCAAGTCTGTTTTATGTTAACTTTTCCAGGGCTGCAGGTCCTGCAAGTGCACTAAGGGCACCACAGCGAGCACTTCAGGGTGAATGACCACCCTCAGAGCACTTCCAGTACCTACAACCCTGACATAACAGTCTGCATGCCATAGCCATGTACTGACAACATGTTGAGACAGCTCTATGGGGCTCCTACCTCGCTCTGTGTTGTATGGTCTAAAACTTCTGATATACACCCTCTGAATCTAATATATGCCATCCTACATGAGCACTTTATATTTCATTGCTTATATAGGTATGGACCATAATATACAGTATGACTAGAAGCAAGTCATAAGTTATCTAACTGAAGCCACAACTTATATTGCGTAGAGGATTTTATATGATCTCTATTTATTCCTCCATCTGCTCATGTTTCTCTGAATTATTATTTTTTCTGTATCTTCTCATATGCTATCTTCTACTATAACCTCTCCTTATAAGATATCATCTTCTTCTTCTGTATCTTCTCCTTATACAATATTTGCTTCTTCTTCAATAGGTGACACTCCCCTCCGCTCCAATATCTGCTACTATTGTATCTTTTCCTTATACAATATGTGCTCCTTCTACAGTATCTTCCCCTCGTACTAGATTTGCTTCTATTGTACCTTCTTATACTATATCTACTTCTTCTATTGTATCTTCTCCACATGCAGTAACTTCAGCATCGCCTCTTATAGTATCTGCTAATTCTACTGGATCTTCTCTTTATAAAATATTTTTCTGCGGTATCATCGCCATATACAATATCCACTTCTTCTATTGTATCTTCCCATACAATATCTGTTTCTTCTATTGTATATTCTCCTTGTATAATATCTGCTTCATCTATTGTATCTTCTTAGAAAATATCTGCTTCTTCTACTGTATCTTATCTCACGTAGTTACTTAACTACTACTTCTACGGTATCTTCTCCTTATACAATATCTTTTCTAATGCATCTTATCCTCACACAATATCTGCTTCTTCTACTGTATCTTCTCCTTAAAGATTAGCAGCTTCTCCTACAGTATATTCTAATCATAACTGCTCCTTTTACTGTATGTTCTCCTCATACAATAAATACTTCTTCTATAGTCCTCATACTGTATAGTGTATCCTACATACACACTGTATGATTACTATATCTACCTCTTATACATATCTGCTTCTTCAGATGTATTGAGTATTCATGCGAAATCTGCTTCTTCTACTATTTCTCCTTATACAATATCTGCTTCTTCTTCTTCTATATTTACTCTTCTCTTACAACATTTTCTTTTATTATACCTTCTCCTCATACAATATCTGCTTCTTTACTGTATATTCTCTTATGCAATATCTTCTTCTTCTACTGTATCTTTTCCTCATACAGTATCTGCACCTTCTACTATATTGTCTCCTTATGTAGTCTCTGCATCTTGTACTCTATCTTCCCATCATACAATATCTGCTTTTCTACTGTATCTTCTCCTTATCCAATATTGGCTTCTTCTCTTGCATCCTATTATGCATATACGTTTCTTCTACTTATATGATATCTATTTCTTCTATAGTATCTTCTCCTCATACCATATCTGAGTCCTTTACTGTGTCTTCTTGTTATACAGTACAATATCTGTTGCGTCTTAGTATCTTCCCCTCATACAATATCTGCTTCTTCTGTTGTAGATTCTGCTTATTTTACAGTATTGTGTCCTGTATTGTCCCCTCATACAATAAATACTTGTTCTGTATCTTCTTCTTATACAATGTCTGTTTCTACTGTAATTTCTGCTCATGCAATATCTCTTCTACTATGGTATCACCTCCTCATACAATATCCGCTTATAGTGTATCTTCTCCTTATACAATACTTGCTTCTACCATTTATTTTACATTCAATTTTTCACCGTTTTCTA